>NC_051445.1:26347337-26391471 GCF_001649575.2 Kryptolebias marmoratus
TTTTAAAGACTATGGTCTTAAACTTTTGATCAGCTGAAAAAAATCATGTTTGAGTGTAAATGCAGTTTGCAGAAAATTCCCTGCTCAAAAGTTCTTGTCTCTTGCACTGATTTCTTCCTTTAACATTGTGAAGCTCTACTTAGACCCTTCTTAAGATCCAATAGTGCAAAATGAAAATTCTTGCAATTTTTTGACTGGTCTTAAGATTTTGATCAGGAGTGTATCTTATCAACCACTGGAAAAATTTGAATAAAACTTGCATAAGGTAATCATTAGATGTATATCTACAACTGATTAACTTTTGGAATCAACACAATTTAAGATGTCTGCCCGAACCAACCGACCTTCAGAAAACAGACATTGCTATAACTCAGGCGGTTTTGAAGACATTGATCTAAAATTTGGCGTGCTAGTAGCTGAGGCTGATCTCCATCACATCTTCTGAGTGCTAACAGATTGCACAAAATCTTTGTGTGAAATTTTGACATTAACTATTTAGATTCAACTCTGTCTGTCTGTTTACAAAATATCTCATAAACCACCGCACAGATTTTAAGAAAACTTCCATGAAATAACCACTGAATGTGCATCTACAACTGGTTAAGTTTGGAGCCATCTCAATTTAAGATGAGCACAACAGCCAACTGACCTTAGAAACACAAAAGTGGCTATAAGTAGTTTTTCAGCAGTCCCGCAGGGTCAGTGGCATGGCTGGAAAATTGTTTGATAACTGTTAGTGTCAGACTATTTAGGTTAAGCTCTGTGGCTCCAAAGAGGAAATCAGAGGGTGACTCATATATAAAGAGGTGTATTTCCTATTTTGATTGCTTAAAAAAACCTTGAAAATGTTGCTAAGCTGAGTTGCCACACTTGCGTTGAGTCTCTTGTTGAGTACTTGGGCTCACTTCCAGGGTTATGAAAAAAGGTGTGGCTTCGGTGTGCATCATCATTCAAACAAAGCTGTCACCTCCCCCAGCATAAATCTGTACAATGACAATGTTATGGCATACTTTTGTTACATTTTGAAACACAGTCAGAAGCAAATGTCTTGTTCAGCGCAAGCCTAGTCAATGCTGCCAAAATGTGAGGTTGTGTTGAGTCAAGGCAATGCAAAATTTTCTATATAAGACATCTTAAAGAGCGGCTGCAGTAGGTTGATTGACAGTAAACATGACCCACACAAGAGAGCTATAAGCTGAAATGATGAAAACTTGTAAAACGTTCTTAAGGAAGTACATAGTTGACAGAATTAAAACAAGCTGGTTAGCAGTCAGGTGGGGTTTCAAATTTGAACCAGTGAAGTCAAAATAGGAAGGTTGTAATAGATCAGAAAAGGTGTGAAAGTTCAGCAATTGTAATGGGGAAATGTAATCAAAAAGAGAACCCAGGTTCACTGAGAATGTGCTCTACCTGTTGCTTTTGTTCCACTTTGGCACATCAATTGCACCCGCTATCTGTCTTTCTCCGTTGTGCTCGCAAAGCAAATTGTGTTAAATACATTCTGATACTAACACACCTACTTCACCCACCAGGTGAGAGTAATATGCACTTTTTCTGCATGAGATCACAGTTGTCCTCGCTGCACTGTGTAAAATGACTGTCCATCACAAACAGAACACACACAGAAGTTACAATACATATATATATATTTACAACATCTTACTGTATTTTGGAGGAATCACATTTAGGATTGCATCTTTGGCTTCATTGATCATCACTGCCTCCTCTTATTTTCACTTAATAAATTTCAAAAAGGGTCCTTCTGGTCCAAGTGGTGGGTGAGATTGAGGAAGCTCTGCTGAGGGTGAGTAGGGTGCGGGAACTAATTTGGGTTTTTACCTCTGGGCATGAGGCACTGTCTGCTGAAAGTTTTTATAATTAAAAAGTTTTGTTTTCTGAGAATTAAACTATGAAGTTTTACACACTTTACCAATTTATTTCTAACTGCAACAATGTCTGAGCTTCATCACTGAAAGGTAGGATGAATTATACTTTCTCTGACATGCCTGCCATCCTGTTGTAAAGGCAGCAGATTGCGAAACTTCCTCAGTTTCTTTTCCTGAGACACGATTACCACCAGCTCTCAGGAGGCGGTAAATATTTCATGCAAACTGAGTTTTACAGACAACACTGAGTTTTGTGAATCAGACGCTTCTTGCCTTGGCAGTTATTTACATAAATATGGGTGAGTTTTCTTCTAAATTCATGCATTTAAACTGTGCCAGGGCAGGGAAATACTGTTTGGTTGGCAGCACATGTTTGAAGGGCAAGTCTGACGTTGCAAGGTTTTCGTGAACTAGATGAAATAAATCCTTATTTGCATCCACAAAAGACACTAAATTTTTTGACAAATTTTTTATCTTGGCGAACAAAGATAAAAAAAAAATAGACTGTGGATATAACAAATACTTTAATACTTTCTCATACATCCATTCTGACTGTGACAGGAAACAAGCATTTTATGATGTTCAATAATGTATTTAAGAACTAACACAAGCAGTATCAACACGGAAATAAAAACTAAAGGGCTGGCATTCTTTGCAGAAAGCCAAATCACCTCCTGCCTTGGTGATTACCTCCTGAGCCAATAGTGGGTCAGGATGTAGGGGTTCGTCCTGTAACCAGTGGGTTGCCAGTTTGAGCCCCCGCTCTGTCCGTCTCTTTGGGCAAAACACTTCACCTGCCTTGCCTGTAAACAATGTTTTGAGCAATTTCATGCAACATTTTTAGATCTTGCGTGATTTGTTCGCATTTGAAGAATGTCTTAAAAATGACTCTCAGCTACTACCACACTCAAATTTAGTTCAGTATCTATAAAATACACTGAGTTGGAGTAATTTTTGTGTTGGCTAATATTGATTAACTGTGGTGGCTCTCTGAAATTATGTTGACTCCCAAAGTTAAGCAGATGTAGATGTTGACCCAGTGATTATTTTCTGAAATATTCATTAAAATCTGTCAAGTGGTTCATGATATCTTTTGCTAACAGACAGACAAAGTTGATGCCTAACGATAATTTCAGAAATTTGAAGAGAAATTATTTCACAATGTGTAGTGTTCTGGGTATGTTTTGTGGTTGATGCTCATCTACTGTCACACCAAATTTGAGCTTAAAGTTTGTAAAATTGGCTGAGTTATAGTCATGTTTGTGTTGGATTATGTTGATTAGCTGTGGTGGACATCTTGAGATAGATTAACTCCAAAGGCCAATCAGTTATAGAAATACATTCAATGATTACTTTATGAGAATTTCATTAAAGTCCATCTAGTGGCTTATTAGATACTTTGCTGAATTTGCTACAAACGAACACACACAGACATAGGCAAACACATTATGTCGCCTTCAGCAGCAGGCGACAACAGCATCCTGCACATTCTCAGTATAAAAGCCCCTGTAGTAGTTAGGAGGATTAGTCAGAAGGACTGATGGGAGGAAAAGTCTCATTTATCTCAGCTGTGTGGAGACACAGCTGTGATTTGATTATCCCAGAGCAGCACAGCGCAGCTTCCACCTGCTGTGAGGCGGCAGTCAAGACGCATGCTGTCATGTTGCATGAGGTAGCAGAACAATGTAAGATGTGTCAGTACGGAAGACATTTTACCTGCTTTTATCACTTGTCTGTTTGACAAATTGTGAACTATCTTAATCTAGGCAGCACCGAGCACAGAGGAATCATGGCTGCTCCTTCAGTGGAAGCACATTTCAAGGATTTCTGTGTATTTTTATGCAATAACTGCAGTAATTGTATGACAGGCTCTACTAAAACTTTAAATCTTTAAATTTAAAGCTTTGCCTGAATGCTTTGACATGTTCTCGTCACATGACACGCTTTAATGAAGTATTATTTCCTGTAACTGCAGAAAGAGTAGCTGTTAAGCCATGATAAACTCAGCAAAATAAATCCATTGTCAACCTTTAGCTCCACATATACATGTGGCGTCATAATTTATTAGTTATAGTTTCTTTTATCAAAGGACGTTATCACATTCATCAATTACATGACTGTATATAAAAGACATCTGGAGACATCTTTTATCCTGGAGCATAATTGTATTAATGCCCACCGCCCACCATATCTCTGTGTGTATATACATGTGTGCATGTGTTTGTGTGTCATCTTAGCAAAATGTTTTATGGACAACTGGATGGATTTGAATGAAACCATAAGCCTTGGGTGTACGTCTAAAACTGATTAGGTCTTGGAATCAACCCAATTCAAGATGGATGCCGCACCTTAACGAACTTACAAAACACAAAAAATGGCTAAAACTGTCAGGATTTGGTTTTCTTTGAGCTTATTTCTGAATTGGGTTTATTGTTTCTTTGGTTCTGTTATTTGGTTGTTCCTGTGTTTAGTTTTATGTTCATTGGTGGTTTGCTCCCTGTGCCCTTGTGTTCCCTGTCATTGTTCACTTTTCCTCTGCTCAATACTTTTTAACCTGCCCCAACCACTCATACCTGTTCCTTGTTAGTAATCAGTCACCTGTTTTCACTTACTCACTACTCACTACCTTCAGCTTTTAAAACCTGTTCATCTCGGTCCACTAGTCATTGGTTGTCACTCTCGTGTGCTGTCTGGTTTTCCTCGTGTCTCACCCCTCGTGTTCTCCGCAAATCTGAACTTTGTAAGTTTTTGTTATTTAGCTTTGTTGCTGCCACGTCAGCCTTTTGTTTTGTTATTTAATAAATTAGTTTTTCTTTGAGTTCCTCCATATCTGCCTGCATTTTGGTTCAAACCAAACCAACCAACCATTCAACTTGACAGAAACTCAATCAATTTTACAGTTACTGAGCAAAACATTAGTGTATAGTAGTAGCCGGGAGTCATCCCCAACCTATACTCCAAGCACTAACTCAATATACGTTTTTAATACTTTGCTATTAACTATTACACTCAGCTGTATTTGTCTTTTAGCAAAATATCTCATGAACCACTGGATGGATTTAAGTTAAATTTTCAGAGAGTAATTACTGGGTATACATCTACAACTGATTAACTTTTGAAGTCACCTCAATTCCAGATGGCTACCACAGTCAACTGACATATAGACACAAAAATGGCTGTAACTCAGCCAATTTTATAGACACTGAGCTAAAATTTTATTTGGTCGTCGCTGAGAGTCACCCAAAACACATACAGTACTCTGAACACTACACATTTGCTTAGAACTTTGGCATTAGCTGTTGGTGTCAACCCTGTTTGTCTGTTAGCTAAATATTTCATGAACCATTGGGTGAATGTTACTGAAACTTTCAGAATGTTATCATTGGACATTCTTCTGCAAATGATTAACTTTTGAAGTCAACCCACTTCTAGATGGTTGCTATAGTTAACCAACTTTAGCCAAAACAAAAAAAAAGATAGGACTTACTCTGTTTTACAAATATATGGGTTACATTTTGTGTGGTAGCAGCTGAGAGTCATTCACAAGACATAATCTGAGGAACGTCTCGTGAGATCTCCCATGAGATTGAATTTAACATAGTTTACAAGGTTAGATTAAAACAGCTGTAACTCACTCTCTTATCATAAGATGTTCTTAGTTTAAAACTCTGGCATGAAAATCAGTGGGTGATATGCATTCCTTCAGGAAATGTTAGGCCTTTAATTGTGAATCTTATGCTCAAGTTTTTAAACAAAAGTTTTAAACAGACTTGTAGAACTGTTGTTATACATAAGAGATTTATTTTTTGTTAGGCTCAGAAAAATACCATTGCTGTAAATATTAAATACTAATGCTGTTAATGGTTGTATGAAATGATCAATATTATTAGTTGTTTTATAATAATCAGAAAGGGAAAAACAAAAACTTCAGAGTAGATGAACATAAACTCCTGCATATGCAGAATATAAAGCATGCTGGTATGTTATCACCTGCTCTTCATTTCTCCTCATCCCTAATAGCTCACATGGGTGATTGAACAAACTGAGTGATGACATACAGCCATCCTGAAAACGATTTACATGCAGTTCCTAACATTTCAGCACAAGGTGCCGACTTCTCTGCGGCGCCAGGACGAATGATTTTTGTGGCGTGCTCTTTTAACCAGCCTTGATTTGTTTAGCTGAACAGCCAGTCAGCCAGACTGCCTATCTGCTCTGATTCAGTTGTTGATATGATGGCTGAGGTTACTGAGTTTAAGTCGTTATTTTGGCTCTGCCTGTCGGCGCTGCCCGCCTGCTGGGATCCTGGCTAGGTAGCGCGTGGGCGTATGTGTGAGCATGTGTGTGCACAGACACGTCTTTGTATGTGAGTGTGTGTCATGCGGATTTGTCTGTGGTACGTGCACATGCGTGTGTGCTTGTACCTTATTCATGTGTGTGGGTGTTTGCGTGGGCCGAGTGTTAAAGCTGACAGTGAGCAGGCAACCTGAGGACATAGTCATGAGGTTTCTCTCTGTCAACACTAACCAGTGAATATTAATCTGATGCGCTCTCTGCACCTTGAGCCACTAAACACACAAAGCCGACACTTTCAAATTTTCTTTCTCATCTAAGGTAAAGCACTGATAAATCTGTTACAGAACAGGAGTTCACAGAAGAAATGTAGGGAAAGAAATGTTACATTGCTGGCGGGTTATTTCCATCAGGAGAGATCAGCCATCTTGTATCTAAATGAGTTTATCTGAGCTTTATTTTGCACATGCTCAAGGATTTGGAAAAAGGATTTGGAAATTCTTGCATGAAGTAACAAGCTGCAGAGTTGATTCTAAACTTTTCCTCCCTTAGTTACAGCCTAAATGTATTAAAATGGCATTCAGCTAATTTTCAATGTTTATGTTAAAAAGTCATGTTAGTGAATGTTGACTGTAATTTACCTACAGAGCAAATATGGCTGCAGCGTTGTTGAAGGAAAAGGGGATACAGAATCAGATTCAGAAATTAAAGGCCTAGCACTACTTCAAGGAATGCATGTTGTTCCCCTTTCATGCCAGAGTTTAGACTAAAATTATCCCGAGAAGGGATGGGGTTATAGCTGTTTTGGTCAATCACTCTCAGCTACTACCACACCAAATTTTAGTTAAATATCTGTAAATCTGACTGAGTTATATCCATTTTTGTGTTTCTTAAGGTTGCTTAGCTTTGATGGCCATCTTGACTTGGGTTGACTCCAAAACTTAATCAACTGTAAAGGTGCATCCAATGAATACTTTTGGAAAGTTTCAATAAAATGTGCTCATTGGTTCATGATATTTTGCTAATGCTACAAACAAACAAACACACACACAAATAAAAACCTTATCTCCTCTTGCCTTTGGCGATGGGTGGTACAAATCAAAATTTATGATCCATTTAGACTTTAATTGGTAAGACTGGGTGTCTGCGATGTGGTTCAGTTACTATGTTGAGAGCAGATAGAGCAGAATGTAAATAACAGATTGCACCTTTAGTGAAAAGTTTGGAATAGATAAAATTGGGGTTTGACTGATGAACCCATCAAAAGTGAAGTGAAGTGAAGTGAAATTTATTTATATAGCACTTTTCAGCAACAAGGCAATTCAAAGTGCTTTACAACACAGAAACAACAATCGGGTACAGAATCAAATACAGAGGTACAACAAACATCATAGAAACATCATAATCAAATATAGATCAATCATGTATAATCTAAATGAAATATAGGATAATCTAAATGAAATCATGAAACTAAACATATCCAAACATGAGCTAAAACAGTCAAAATAGTAGCTAATGAAGTTAAAGCTGAACTAAACAACAATTAGGCTAAGACAGTCAAAATATGAGCTAAGATAAACTAAACTAAACTAAATGTACAGGAAGGCTAAATAAGCTAACATAAACTGAAACATGACAATGCTAAGCTAAGGGTACAATATGACTAAAAGTACCAAAAGACTAAAATCATCCAGCTTTTTTGATTTATTTATCTCCTTCATGAAGAAAGAAACGACAGACCAGCTCTGTTTCTTTTGCTAATATGTTTTCAAGTCTTAATCATTACAAATGTATTTTACAAATACATTTATTTTTAACTACAGGGGATTAAAAAAATCATAATATATTGCCATATGGATTTTCTTTTTCGTTAAAATGCAATGTCTAGCTTTTGAAAACCACTGGGTGTCACACTGAAGCAAACATATCTGACTCCAAAGCTACACCATAATTTAAAATTTAGCCTGACTTGGAGCCTATACAATCGCTCATAGATCACTGCAAATTGGTTAGAACCAAACTAAATGAACTGTGGACTGTGGGATTTTTTAATCTTTTTTACTGAAGAAGGTGTATCTTTTGGGGAGGAGAAAAACCTTCAACTTTGCACATCAACAGCATAAACAGAATAAGCTAATAAGCAGAAAATTTGAGGCACTCTGAAGGGGAGAGGAAACAACAGCATCAATGTAGTGCTACACATTGTTCACATGCACTGTCAGTAACTTGCACAAACAGTAGCATTAACTTTCCAAAAAGGAGATAACTTGCAGCACAGTGTTTGCCGTTTTTCACTCTTCCTTTTTATGCACTTTTGTGATTGATTATGGCGTGGTAATTCTCCCCTTTTACTTGCATTCTCGCTTTCTTTCACATGAAGATCAGAATAGCTCCTTAGTTGTTCTAGTCTGGATTAGTCATTTAACTGTTCGTTGACTCAACTGTCAAGGTTAGTCCAAAACACGTTTTTTTTCTGGCTTTGGACCTGTAGTAACATTTTTCATTAGGAAAATTTGTAAAGTGGTGGGGTTTTCACTTTGTGGCAGACCACATTTTTAAAATTTGGTTCCTCCTTTGGTATTTCTGCTGCTGCTGACTGTGAAGGCTGTGTGCTAGCTAAATGGTGACTACTGGTTCTGCTCAAGGGAACACGGTTGGCGGCAAAGCTAAGAATTTTGTGTTTGTCCGGGCCCAGCCTTCTGTCAACTCACCATCTCAGGGAAGAATCCCTATCCCCTCAGCATTGTATGCATGAAGAGATGAAGCACACCCAGGAGGTGCTGGCCGACCCTGGCTCATGCGACCACTACCGTGCTTTGGCACTGTGGATTTTACAACACTGCCAGCAGGTTTTGATGGTCTCAAAAGCCAGTCCGTCTGTCCAAGACTGGGGTGAAACCTGGGTGTAAGTCCGGTGGTGATACAGGTGCTGCAAGTGACTGCGAGGAGGATATGGTGGGATTGCAAAACACCATTGCAGAGTATCCCCCACTGTATGGCCAACTTTTCGTCTCTAAGGACAAGGACGACTGTGGAGAGGAAGACAAGGTGGACTTTTATTTAGAACTCCTTGAGGAGGAGAATGAGGACACCATTTTCCCTTCATCAGGGCTCGGCCCTCTCCAACACCTCATGAGGTCAACCTCCACGAGGTGTGCAAGCAGGCTGCAGCCCAACTAGCCATTGAGTGGCCTACATTGCAAGAAGAAAAGGAATTTATATTATGAAAAAATGAATACGTCTCCCAAAAATGACACTCTTAAAGCACTTTATATCTACTTGGCATGCATGAAGGAAATGAAGCATTACTAGGACAATCCTTTTCACCACAGGGTGCCACTGGAACAGTGGCTAACAGTGATGCTTTAGGGCTTGCAGACCCCCTGGCAGTGGAACAGTTGGTTGCTTTTTATCTCAATCCTAACTGCCACTCCACTCTAGCAGCCACTGGACTAATGCTACTTGGCAATATAGAGTGCTTTACAGACTTTATGTATCAGGTTTGTGAAGTTTGGTGCTCAGTCCATAACAAATTTGAAAATGGTCACTTTCCTTTCAGTCTACCAAGCACAGCGGTTTCAGATTATATGTCTCCTTTCTGATAAGGGCATCCCAAGTACAACGATTTGGGAGGAGATCTACCAAAGTCTGACAGACCTCATCCTCCGGATCTCCAAAAGTGCAAAGCAGGGCCGTGGCTGCATCAAGGGCTAGCAGTAGCTGGAGAGAGACCACTTTAGCTCAACTTGTCCAGCTTGCCAGACCAGGACAAGTAGACCATCACAGACTCCCCATTCGACCCACCATGGGCTAAGGAGTTCTTTGGAGAGGCAGTCACTGTGGTGGCCAGCAGAAGCTCACCAAGCAATAGTTTCCTTGTTGGAAAAAACACTTGTTCCCACTGTGGCTCCAATATTACTCTTCTTCCCTGCAGTGTTGGTTCAGAGGGAAAAATGTTTAAGTGGTTTAAAGTACATAAGCACACTTCATTGTTTGCAAATAAAAATGCCACAATCACAGCCTGGTGTAAAGCTGAGGGTGAAGTGTGTCAAACAAAAAATAAAAATAAAATAAAACTTGAAAATGCAGAGATGTCGGCTGCCAAAAAAGGACACAACTGCTCCAGCTTTGAACTTCCTGCCTCCAGGCCCTTTAGTTGTCAAGCTAGAGGAGTGGCACTCATGCACAGTTCACCCCTGGTTGCTAACAGTCAGGCATTACAGGCTACAATTCACATCAAAACTATCAAGTTTCAATGGGGTGGTGTGTTCAAAAACTGCGTGGCTGAATGGCTGCAAGTAGAGAGGGATGCAAAGACCCTGTTATGCAGCTTTTTCAGGCTTGGTTCCAGCTTAAACCAGACCAAGAGTGTGCTGGTTCCCACACAGAACATAGAATATTTGGGTCTCAAAATAAACACTCTTTCTTTTTGAGGTTTCCTGACAAAAGAATGAGTAGAGTCTCGCCCTGTTCCGAAGAGTAAACTGAAGCCTAGATGCACCTTACAGGACTGATGTTCACAGTAATTTCTGTTGTTCTTCATGGGCTGCTGAGGATGTGAGAGTTCCAGTGCTGAGTCTTCTCCCTGTGCCTGGATGTGAGGTGTCACTTCAAGCATATGATGTAGGTGTCCCCTAAATGTGTGCTTGCGCAGCAGGCCTGGATAGATCAAGATATGCTTACCACTGGCACCCCGCTTGGAGCAGTGGTTATAGGAAAAGGTCTGACAATGGATGCTTTGTTTTCAGGTTGAAGACCTGTTTTCAAGAGAGGTCACTGGCAGTTTCCCTTGATTTCAAACACTTTTTACCATTACTACAGAATTGTCATGTTTTGGTCAGAACAGACAATACAACAGTGGTAGATGCATAAACTGAGACGGGGCAACTTCTCAGTGACACTGCACAGACTGGTAGTGATGGCAGAAATGGAACATTCAAGCGATCAAATTATTTGGAAGTTGTTCCAGAAAAAGATTCAATCTTGTGGAACATTCAGAACATCTCACCACAGTGACACCTGGTGGCCAAATGAATTCAAGAATCATCAAGTTTGTCATAAACACAGCAAAGCACGGTAGTTTTTCTGACGTTTGAAATTCTTTTTGATTTCCCAT
Source organism: Kryptolebias marmoratus (assembly GCF_001649575.2). Lineage (NCBI taxonomy): Eukaryota > Metazoa > Chordata > Actinopteri > Cyprinodontiformes > Rivulidae > Kryptolebias > Kryptolebias marmoratus. Next base: position 26,358,633 of record NC_051445.1, read on the forward strand.
CATATAACAAAAATAAACAACTAAACTAAACAAAGAAATAAACTTAACTTTAAGCATGGAAAATAATGCAATGGAAGGATGTTTTATTTGATTCAGTCTGTATTTGTAGGGGATGCTTCTGTAGTAAGAGACACACAAACTTAATGAGGCAAGACTTTGCAAACACACTACAGGTTAGAAGAGCTCAGAAATATTTTTTAATGTCGAGAGGAGAATCATCTGCCAATTAGGCAAAAAAATAATCATTCACATGTAAATTATGTAAGTGTTTTCTTTTTGTGGAGCTGCAGTATTTTATTTATTATTTTATTTACAAACAAGACAACAAGATCGCCATGTTTTTGTTTGAGTTTTACTGACTTTCAGTGCGCTGTTTCGTGATGTTTTAAATAGTTGAATAGCATAATGGAAAGTGGAATGGATCAGTCATGTGACGTGCTGCGCTCGGAACCGATTGTGGAACAGTGTTTCGGAACAAATGTTTCATAAGGTTTCAGTCCTTACCGAAAAACTGTTTCAACTTTGCCATCACTACAGACTGGCTCACTGTCTGATAGCATGTTAGCACACCTGCTATCATTACGCAAGGTGCACATTCCCAGCTCGCTGAAAAGCGGGACAAATTTGCTCTCTGGGGGAATCTACTCTACAAGGAGTTGAGACTCAACCCCAAAGTAGTCCGCCAGATATGGGAGAAATTTGGCTGGGCATTTATAGAACTGTTCTCACTGCATGAAAACACACAGCGCCCTCTGTTTTTTTTTTTTTGTTTGTTTGTTTGTTTGTTTGTTTTTAAGGATAAACAAGGACACACTGTTAGGAGTGGATGCATTGGCACATTCTTGGCCAGACACGCTGTTACAAACATTCCCACTCCCACCTTTCAGCCTGAAAACATCAGTTCTGAACAGACTGAGTGAACAGCAGCTGTCAGTGATCAATATAGTCCTATACTGGCCCAGAAGGCTGTGGGTGGCAAAACTGGTGAGTCTCCTTTGCATGCAGTCGTGGTCACTGCCTGTGCACACAGACTTGGTGTCACAGATGTGTGGTCAGATTTTTCACCCACATCCCAAAATCTTAGCTCTTCAAGGCTGGTTTGTAACAGGTTAAATACAAGAGTCCAGTCTTCCCTTAATTGTGATCAAGACCATTCAGAGCGCCAAGGCACCATCTATCCCCTCTCTTTATGACTGCAAGTGGTGTATATTCAAGAGTTAGTGTTGGGGCAGGAATGTAGTTTAATTTCAGTGTTCTATTCCTGAGGTATAATGCTTCCTGCAGGACTTACTGGATCACTGGTTCACTGTCAAAGTTTATTTGGCTGCAATTTCAGCTTTCCATGTGCATTTTAAGGATGCACCAGTTGGCCAGCATAATTTAATCAAAAGGTTTAGGAATTGTGCTTGTTGTTTGCATTCTGCAGTGGAGCCCCTCTTCCCATTATGAGATTTACCTGTAGTTCTGGAATCCCTCTCAGGACTGCCTTTTGAGCCTTTTGAGCCCAAAGACTTGAGAGCTCTCTCCCTGAAAACAATCTTGCTGCTAGCTCCAACGCCAGACTGGGGAATTAGTGGGTTACATGCTCTGTCCATGCATGCATCATGTCTGCAGTTTTCTCCAGATGCAATTTTTCACTGGATATTCTTGCTTTTCATCATTCCCATTTGCTGATGAGAATGAAAGATGGTTGAAATGGCTGTGTCCAGTGTGCGCATTACACATTTACTTAGACAGGGCTAAGGATTTTCATAGAGGTAACCAGCCTTTTGGTGTCCTGGGCTCCCAGCTACAAAGGGAAGCCTCTATTCAGCCAGTGGCTGTCACCGTGGATTGTGGAGGCTATCAGGAAGGTCTATGTATTTCAGGGATTACAGTGTCTGGAGCATCTAAGAACACATTTCACCAGAGGTATGTTGACCATGTGGGCCTTTTTCAGGGGTGTTTCTGTGGGGAACATCTGTGCAGCTGCTAGTTGGGCATCCCTACATACTTTCATTATATTCTATCGCTTGGATGTAACTCATTGCTGACACTCTGTCCTTACTGTGGTGTCTTTGCTCTGCACCAACCTTTGGTGTGGGGTCATGGTGTTGACTTTCATATTTTTAGGTCAAGGTGCATGCAGTTTGGACCTTTTGGACCAGTTTGGACCTATGGCTATATCTGCCATAGTGAGATACCCAACAAGGTTTGAATGAGAACTTTTGGTTACCAGGGTAACCTCAGTTTTCTGAAAACTAAATGAGGTATCTCATCACACTGCTCTGCTTGCACACTTGAGAATGCCAGATGTAAAACAGGGGCACTTTCAGAGGGAAAAGGCCCCCCTTTGCCAAGCACTTGATTGATCTGTCAGTGACAGACTTGGTGGTAGTGGAGCTTCCATGATTGGTCACACCTGAAGGTATTTTCCATAAAGAGATACCTCACTTAGTTTTCAGAGACCTGGGGTTACCCTGGTAACCAAAGGTTGTTCAGTAGTGATGTGTATTGCTTAATAAAAGAACTGCAGTGATTGCTGCATGTCTGAAATGCCAGTGTTAATAGTAACTTCACTCTCTTGATATCACAGTTCACTCCTGCCATGAGTTGTGCACCAGTATAAACCTTAGCTGGCAATCAGTGAACATATCAGACACATCAGTGATTTTTTTTTTCTTCACTTCAGTTATACAGTGGCAGAGACGTTCAGATGTTTTGCTGTAAACTAGTTGTCCTACTGTGTTTCTGTGTTAAAATTTAAGTTTAAGCTATGAATTTCATAAAATTATTATTGACTAGAAAGAAGCAAATCATAATCCACCAAGAAAGTTGTGTGATCTCACAAAATAATCCTACACTTAGCACACAGAGTCTTTTTGTGTGTGTGGGCTATCAGTAGACTAACATTTGAAGTGAAAAACGTTTGCCAGAATGCTTGACCACTGATTGAAAGACTGTACATGTATATATACTTTTTTTCTTTTTTTCTACTGAAAATAAAATAAAATTAAAGGAAAGATAAAGATAATGTGATTTTTTTTTTGTTCCATATGCTATTTCAGTGTGCAGTTTGGCCAATAGGAGGCTCCATGACAAAGTAGTAGAAAGAAAGGATTAAAATGCAGTCCAATACTGTGGTCACATAGCATGACTGAATCTCCCTCAGGCACACACAAGTACATTCACTTCCTGCCCAGAACACACTCATGCACCCAGCAAGGGGAGCAGTGGTGATGCACAGGCTAGACTGCAGAAAAGGGACACAGCCTGAAGGTCTGTCTCTCTCTTTTTCTCTTCCTCTTTCTGTCACTGTTAATCTCTCCCTTTTTCTTCACCATGGCCGTCAATTGTGCAGAGTCAGCAAATCTCTGACATGCCTAATTATCCTGGTAGAGCCAGAAAGGGAAGAGGCACAAGGAAGGTGAAGAGGGAGACTGGAGGATAGGGGTTACTGAGAGATTTAACAAAAAGAGAGAAAGACGTGATGAGAAGAGAAAAAGAGTCAGAAACATGACATTGGAGACAAAAACAAGTGATAGAAAAAGAAGAAAAAGTGAAAGCAAAATAGAATAAAAGCAAGTTGGAACAATGCCTCAGTCCTTCATGGCTCACAAATACATTTATTACTTTACTGCCCTCATAGCAAGGATGCATGCTGAAGGGCAGAGAGCAGGACTAAAAACAGAGTGAAAGACAGACTGATGGAAAAAAGAGTGGATGTTAAACAGTCTGACACAGACAATTCACAGTTACCATGGAGAATGGAGAGCCCAGTACCTGATTATTGTACAGCAGGATTTAGATGTTCTGCCTGTGCTTTATTCTCAGACATCCAGGATCAAATGTTAAAATGATATTTAATTTAGATTATATGGATCACAGCGCAGTTTAATAGAGCACTAAGCTGACTCTACAAATGAGCATTTGTTTAGTTTTAAAAGGAGAGTTGATACATGAGAACAAGATTGCTTTAAAATATTTAGTGACTTTATTTAAGAAAATGTGTCTGGTTTTTAACTGCAGTTTAAATATAAGTCTGAAAACCTCACGCTATTATCCTGTGCCTTTGCCTTCATCAGAGTTCTTCTTCGTGGGCTTATTACTTAGTTTAATACCTCATTGTTTGATGCTGCTCTGTAGGTAGTGTGTGTTTACTTTTAGGCATTATAACAAAAACAAATGATGGGCATAAACAGGAATAATAATAACATTATGTAACCCGCAATTAGTCAGGGACTTTTATTTTTGCGGCCTACTTCCTGTGTTGCCCAAACTCTGCCAGCTTATTTAAAAGCCCCGCCTCCAGTGTACAGTTGAAAACTTCCGCACCTGTTTCCACTGTGACTGGGGAGTGCTGTTGGTGTTTTCCACATGAATTGATCCAAATCTTTGAATCTACTGATTTGATTGCCTGAATTGTTGGCGCTGTGTACCTGGAATGCTACCGGGATTCTGCCACCACTTATTGTGGCTAAGTACGCCCCACTCTCTTTAAAAAGGTCAGGTTTTTTTCTTTGTTGGACCAGATCCTCATTTGGATATGAAGATGGCGAGCTAGAAAAAAGGACAATGGACTTTATGATTTTTGGAATGAATTTATTCTGAGTCAATGATCTTGACTCATGCTGCTGCTGTAATTGTGTAATTTTTTTTGTGCAAATCACTTAATATATATATACACCAAAACTAGATGCACTGTCTCCTGTTTTTTTATTCATACCTCAGGCTCTTTTTAAAAGACAATCTTCTGATGCTGCTTTTGTAGCCGTAGTTAGTTGTCTAGCTGTAAGTGTTACAATTAGAAGTTAGGTTATCTGAGATGTTAGCCTTAGCATGGTTTATGCTTGTCACTCGTATGGTTCTTTAGGTAGTTGAGACCCTTGAATTCACATGAAAGAAACTTGAAGGAAACAATTCTTTAGAGTTAAGGGGGTTTATTTACATATTTACTTATAAACAATTTAGGACATGAGTTATGGATGAAAAATTACTACAATCAGACCACAAAACTAAATGCATCCAGTACCAAAATAACACAGTCATTGTAATGTAAAGTACACTTATAGAATTGGGAGTGCCTAAATCAATCTATATTTTTAAATAAGTAATAAAGTATATTTTATGATTAATGAACTGACGAAGACACTGTTGAAAGTCAGCAAAATAAAATATTTTGAATGGTTGTATTTTTATAGCTTAGATCACCATGTACATCATATTGTTATCACATTCATCCATTGTGCCATACATGTCTCTCATTGTACTTACCTTGAGATCTGCACTAATGTACATCTTTTAATCTACAGACCAGTTTAACAATTAATAATATTATCATCCGCATGACTGGGCCTAGTTTTTGAGGGCTGTAGCCATAGATTTCAAGACAGTTTACCTAAAAACACAAGCAGGCTATGTTGTGCTTTCTCTGTATTTCATAAAAGCAGCATCTACTACAATATACATGCATTACTGAAAAACTGAGCTTGGCCCACATATTTTATTCACTCAGTAGATGATTTAATGTAGTAAAGTGGGCTTTTTAAAATATCTGTCTTATCAAAATGGTACTTTGTTTGTAAATGATGTGACTAAAGTAATCTATTTTGTTTTAAATGCTATACTGGTACTTGCACATGGTAAATGCATGGGCATTTTGCATTGGTGCAAAATAGTTATAATTTTTCTATTTCTATGAAACTGTAACCGCAAGGCACAAAATGGCAATCACTTTGTACAAAGTTATACTTCCACCCATATGAAGAAGGGGTATGAATTGGCAAAATACCGTATTTTTTGCACAATAGGGCGCATTGGATTATAAGACGCACTGTCAATGAATGGTCAATTTTCAAACTTTTGTGATATATAAAGTGCACAGGACTATTACGCACATTGTGCACCTCCTAATTTTTGTAACTTCGTGTGGACCGCGCGCACCGCACTCTATTCAAAATGGATGATTTTGGTGCTCTAGCGGAGCTGGTTCACCTGTATCAGTATTTATACTGTATGATCCCTCTATGAGAGATCACAAAGATAATCAAACAGTTCAAAACTCACTGAAGGAAACTGCACCGACGTAAACATCAAGTATAAACGCCTCCACAGCTTGTTCAGGTCTGCGGGCCATGCGCGGAGCTCTGCGCGACTATAACTGAGCCTTAATGCTGCAAGCGATGCAGCTTTGTAGTTTACCAAAGTCATATTTAAACATTATGACTTCTTACATATATAAGATGCTCTGGATTATAAGGTGCACTGTTGTTTTTTGAGAAAATTGAAGGCTTTTAAGTGTGCCTTATAGTCCAGAAAATACGGTAAATGTAACAAATCTTAAACTGTTTCTTTCTAAAGTGGTGGTCTGACTGATGTACAGACTTTCTACCTCATAGAGTTACATAGCTAAGAACGACAATTTAATTGAGTACATTATGATTTCACTTGATGGAGATTGAGGAAGTCACAGTGAGAGGAGGAGGATGTAAAATGTTCTTGTTTCACACACATTGAAATGTCTCTTTATGTCTTACCGTAGCAACATTAATGTCAGCAGTTCATTGCAATGATAAAATGACTCTATATAATCAGTTTTCTCCACATAGAAAATCAATAATGGGAGTGAAATACTTGGACATTAAAACTGGAGGATGTAGAGTGGCCAGTATTTCATTTAAAGATTCTTCTGTCTGCCTTCAAACAGTCTGTACTATATCAGCATTGAAACCTAGCATATTAAAGCCTTAAAAACGTACTCTACATTACACTCATGCTTTTTGCACAGCCAAAGGACATTTTGCTTACCCATTACAAACACATAGAAACAGGCTGCTAAAAAGGAATATCCGGCCCCCAGTCTGTCACTGGCAAGCAACAACTACAACACTTTGTTATATCACTGGCACAACCACGCACACTCTAGTCAAAGTGCAATTCACGGCACACACATTCCGACTGAGCCTGCATGAACAGTTTTCTTCTCCACTGCGGGATTTGATTTGTCCTTGTTAGAGAATGGCACAGGAGCTGAAAGTAACAGGAAATGGCATTAGAACGGAGGCAACCCTCTGTGCATCTCTCAGCAATAATTTCGTCAAAGAGAAAGATTCTCCATTGAGACCTTCGACGGGACGCGTTAAATTCTGCTGAGGCTCAGTCAGATGAAAGTCTACATCACGCCCTGACTGTCAGTGTGTACTAAACAGGCCAGATTAGTTTGTACATTTCGTTAAAGTCTTCCTTTTGTGCTGTGATGCCTAATAATCTTCCTCCTTACCTTTTGTCTACCACTTCTTATGAAAGCTTTATCATCACCTTTCTTGTAAAAGCTCTCATCACCCACAGTCTCATTATTATCACTTTCCTCATCGCAAATTTTCTGTTATTCTACCTCTTTGGAGCTATAGTTTCCATGTCTCCCTGTCTATATATTCCTGTCATATTTTTTCTGATGCCATCATTCTTTTTTTTATCTCATTTTCCTCTTTTTCTTTGCTTCCACCATGGAGCAGACTGTTTTTATGCTTGCCTTCTGGGGCAGACAGGCTGATAGATCATCTGACTGACAGACTTCCTTTACAGGGAATCACAGACGAACAGGGAGGAGAGGCAGAGAAGACGGTGCGGGAGAAGAGGAGAGAGGGAGAAGGCCTTATGCAAATTAGGATGCAGAATAACTGATTGGCTACATTAGATAGCAAAGTTTTGCCACATAAATTTCTCAGCTTTTAGGCAAGATTTATTTTTAATCCTGTTATACAAATCAGTTCTAATATTAAAACTTCTCACAGGTGAAGTGAATAGCATTGAACATCATGATATAGTATGATATTAAGCTGGAAAAAGTCTTGACTTCGATGTAAAAGAACAGCTGTCTTTGTCTGCCATCATTCATCTACCGTCAATGATTTGAAACAATTTGCATTTCAACATTTGTACTGTGATGGTTTGCAGTCCTTATCAGAATCAGAATCAGATTCAAAATTGCTTTATTGCCATTGCCAGTAAACAAGCTACAGGCTAGGAAATCGTTCTGGTGTACTTGTGCAAATAAAACAAATACAAATGAATAAGTAAACATGAAACAAGAAATAAATTAAAGTGTACACGTGCATTATGGCAGGTGGATAAAGTGGCTGTTTCGTGCTAGAGTCAATTATCTGTTATTCAGCAGTTTAGTGGCAGAGGGAAAGAAGCTGTTCATGTGGCGGGAAGTTCTGGTCTGGATGGACCGTAGTCTTTTGCCTGAGTGGAGAAGATTAAACGGGCTGTGTCCAGGGTGAGAGGGGTCAGCTGTAATTCGACCTGCTCGTCTCAAAGTCCTGGAGGAGTACAGGTCCTGTACGGGTCGGAGGTTGCAGCCGATCGCCGTCTCGGCGGAGCGCACGACGTGTTACAGTCTCTGTTTGTCCCTGCTCATGGCCCCAGCGTACCACATGGTGATGGAGGTGGTGAGGATGGACTCAATGACAGCTGTGTGAAACTTCACCATCAGCTCCGCTGGCATTTTGAGTTTCCTCAGCTGTCGTAAGAAGAACATCCTGTGCTGTGCTTTCTTGATGATGGAGCTGATGGTCAGCTTCCACTTGAGGTCCTGGGTGATGGTGATACCCAGGAAGCGGAAGGAGTCCACAGTGGCGATGGTGAGGTCCTTGATAACGAGAGGCTGCGGTGGGTCTATGGCTTTCCTGAAGTCCACAATTATTTGAGCTGCACCAAGACACCAGTCGATCCACCTCTGTCCTGTAAGCAGACTCATCCCTGTCTGTCATCCGCAAACTTAATCAGTTTTACAGACTCATGGCTGGAGGTGCAGCAGTTGGTGTGGAGGGAAAAAAGCAGCACTGGTTCCCCCCAAGGGGAACTGGTGCTGATGGTCCAAGTCTCCGAGATGGTCATCCCCAGCCTCATGTACTGCCTCCTATCTGTCAGGAAGTTGGTGATCCACCTGCAGATGGAGTCAGGCACATTGAGCTGAGAGAGCTTAACTTGGAGCAGGTGTGGCAAGATTGTGTTGAATGCGGAGCTGAAGTCCACAAACAGGATCCCTGCGTAGGCTTTGGGGTGTCCAGATGTTGCAGGATAAAATGGTGGGCCAGGTTAATAGCATCGTCTACAGACCTGTTAGCTGTGTAGGCGAACTGCAGCGAGTCTAGGGAAGGGGTGGTGATGGTCTTGAGATGGGAGAGGACCAGTCGCTCAAATGTCTTCATGACTACAGGCGTCAGAGTCACAGGCCTATAGTCATTAAGACTAGTAATCCAAGGCTTCTTGGGGATGGGGATGATAATGGAGGATTTGAAGCAGGCTGGCACATGACACAACTCCAGGGAGGTGTTGAAGATGGGAGTGAGCTCATCTGCGCAGTGTCTCAGGGTGGAGGCGGAGCCTTACGGAGGTTCAGCTTGCTGAAGAGATTGTGCACATCATGCTCCTGGATAGTGAGGGGGTCGGGGGACGGGGCTGAGACCACAGTGTGCTTTAATGGAGTGGAGTGATTGTTGGTGACTGGAAGAGTTTCAGGGCTGGCTGATGGGCCATCAAAGCGACAATAGAAGTTGTTGAGGCTGTTGGACAGTTTCAGGTCACAGGCAGCACGGGGGGCAGATCTGGCTCCATCCAGAGCTGCCTTGTGAATCAGGGCTTGTCATTATTGTAAGATACCCTGTCTGTATTTGGGTAATTCCTGGCACAGATTACATTTGTTAAAGTCACCCAGAATTATGACTAAGGAGTCCGGAAAAGTTCGCTCCACACACGTAATCTGGGTCACGAGCGCATGCTGAGCTTCATTAAGATCTGCGTCCGGTGGGATGTAGACGGCGGAAAGGATAAATGAAGTGAACCCACGCGGAGAGTAAAATGGCTTACGGTTGATGAACAGATATTCCAGAGAAGTTGAACAATGTTGGGAGATCACAGTCACATTGTTGCACCAACCATTGTTGATGAAGAAACATACCCCCCCACCTTTACTCTTCCCGGTGAGCTCCGAGTCGCGGTCCACACGAAACGGCTGAAATCCGTCCAGGTGTAGCGCAGAGTCTGGTATCTGGCCACAGAGCCAAGTCTCCGTGAAGCATAGCACACATGAGGAGGAAAAGTCCCTGCTCCTAGTCATCAGCAGTGCCAGTTCATCCATTTTATTGCTGAGTGAGTGAACTCCGTCTGCGAAGGCGCACAAGGGCACCCGATCTTTTACCTCTCTTGTGACGTCGCACTCTCTTCGTGAAGAAATGTACTAAATCCGCTGCAGATGCCAAAAAGATCGGTGATAGGACCATAGATATGGAAGATCTGATGTTTAGGAGCCCTTCACGCATGTATGAGATGCTGACACAGTATTTACACATAGAAACAAATAAAACAGAGCACCAAAACACAGAGGCAGCCGTCCACTGCACCATCATCTTGAAGCTTATAAGTACATAATGAGTAACAGTAACATGCCACAGTTGCTGTATGCATTTTTATTGCCTGTTGCAAAAAGGCGAGCAAAAATGAGTTTGCCTGTTTCTGTGTTTGTGTGATTTTTGTTAGCAAAATGTCTCATTATTCACTGGATGGATTTTAATGACACTTGCAGAAAGTAATTACTGGATGAACAAATACACCTGTCTAACTTTTGAAGTCAAGCCAATACAAGATGGCTGCCACGGTCGACTGACCTTTAGAAGCACAAAAAAGGCTATAACTCAGATAATTTTACAGATGTAGAGCTAAAATTTGGATTTGGTAGTAGTTGAATTATTTGCAGCTCATACTGTGAGTCGTGTAGTATTGCATTAGATTGTGCAATGTTTGACCAAAACAGCTCCAACTTTTTTTCTCAACAGTAAATGATCTTAGTTTAAAATTCTAGCATGAAAAGTGATGGGCAATATGCATTCCTTCAAGGAATGCTAGGACTTTCATTTTCTAAGGGCATTTCTTACAGTTTATTTGCCATGATTAAAAAGAAAATCAATACGTATTACTTCTGTATGCTGGGTGTCCTTCTCGTCTTTATTTGTTGTGACTTACTGGCTTAGATATAATGAAAAGAAAAAATATTCAAAGGACAAGACATTTTTCAAAAGATAGCCTCAGCATTTTGTTAAGTTTTAAACTGTCAAGGATTCATATTGTCCTGAAAAAATGGCATCGCAAAGCTATAGAGATTTGTTTTTTAATAGACAAAGATATTTCTCACAATATTATCTCTCTACTATGACCTTCCATTTAAAGCTGTGATATACAGTTTTTTTTCTTCTATTTGAAGGTAATTGGTGATTTTTGTTTGCCTCCTGTTCATTTTTTCAAGCTTTGTGTTAAAGTAAGTGCTATGCAGAGCATTGCAGAACTTAAACCTTGCTGTCCTGCATGGTTTCTTTAAATCATACTAATTAATCTGTGTGCATGAGTTTGTGAGTGGGAGGGCAGGTTAGCTGTTCGCATCACATTTTCCAGCATTTCAGGACTTTTTGTTTCTAATTCTCGTGACAGCTTATTGGGAATGTTGCCTGAATAAAGATGAAGACGAGCAGCGAAGGAGACAGGAGATTGCCAGAAGACAGAAGAATAAGTGCAGTGATGCACGGTGAGAGAATGAAGAAAGGCTAGAACACAAGATGGAGCAGACTAAATGGGAGAGTAATAGATGTGGGGATTGGCAGAGGAGGAGATGAGACTGAAAGAAGAGGTTAGATGGATGATCAGAGGAACAGGTGAGACAAAATAAAAGGCAGAGCGAGAGGGGGAGTCACTGAGGCTTCACTAATTGCCGCTGTGAAGAAGGGGAAGAGGACTATTTTCAAAGAACGCTCATGTTGGTCTGTTCTTTGAATTGGATTCTTGTTCGTGCCCCCCCACTCCCTCCCTTCGCCACCGTCTAGACAGGAGCAGAACAAGCTGTTCTTGTTATGGGTGGAAGAAGAGAAAATGCAGTGTCATGAGGTTGCTCCCTGCCAGCTGGACAAATCAGAAAGACTGGCACCAAGAGCAGGCCCGCTAGGTCTTTGTTCAGTGCTACATTGTGTGTGCAGGTCTAAGTGTTTGCAATGGTTGAATGCCTGCAGCAAAATAAAACAGCCCTCCTCCTTCCTAAGTACTTGTGATTTTCCTTAAAAGGTCCAGATTTTTCTATTACCTTGTCGAGGACAAACAGCCCACAAAAGAATACAAATTAAAGATCTAGCATTCCTTGGAGGAACATATATCACCCACTGCATTTCATACCAAAGTTTTAGTTTAGTAATGAAGTTATATAGCTGTTTTGGTCAAGCTTCAAAAATGACATTATGCAATATCATGAGATCTCACAATCAAAGTATATGTTGTGAATGACTTTCAGCTACTAACGACCACATTCAATTTTGGCTGAATATCTGTAAAACTGACTACTGTGTTATCTAACATTGTTTAGCTGTAGTGGGCATCCTGAACTGGATTGACTCCAAAAGTAATTCAGTTGTGGATGTAGACCTAATGATTACTTTCTGAAACTTTTATTAAAAATTGTCCAGTGATTTATATAATATTCTGCTAACAGACAAACAGGGTTGACTCAAGCAATTAATGCTGAATTTTTAATATTTAAATATTTCATGCAATGAGTAACCCTTGGACTTTGTGTTGAAAATAACTCCCCAGCTATAACCACACTAAGGTTCAGCACAATATTTGTGAAATTGACGGAATTGTCCCATTTTGGTGTGTTTTAATAACAATAAGACTGTTGATTCTAAATACTTGATAACACAAATTAAAAAAAAAAGATCAGATTTGAGTGCTAACAGATTGTGCAATCTGTTAGCACTCAGAGTAAGTGTTAGAGGTTTGTCTCAGCTCCTACCTCATCAAATCTTAATATCTGTGAAAAAAATTGAATGATAGTATTTTTGTGTTCTTTGAATTCAACTGGCTGTGGTGGCCATCTTAAATCAGGTTGTAGATTGACATCCAAGGATTACTTCCTGACCTGAAAGTTTTATTTAAATTCTTTGGGTAGTTTATGAGATATTTTGCTAACAGACAGACATGCCCACACACAGTCTCATAATTACCCTTTCACTTTCAGTGGCAGGTGATAAAAATCCAGATGTGAAATGTGAACCGTCTGTTTGAAACATGATTACAACTCTCGGGTAGACTCATGTAAACACCATAAATAATGAGTTTGGGACACAAGTGTCAAAGCTGATTTGTTCCTAAGGAAAAGACATCATGAAGCTGAATATTACAGTGTGACTCGTGTAAATATGTCCAACTCTCTCTGCCTCACGTACAGCCTACAAATTAAGCTAGACTTATTTGTGAGTTTTGAATTTTTTTCTTAAGATTTCTATTTTTTTTTTCAAGTAAAGACATTTAATGTAACTAAAGCAAATCTAAATAAAGCGTTATTATTCTAATTAGACTGCTGAGGAAAATTATCCGAATTTTTGTACAATTCCTCATGTTTCAAGTTGAGTCTTTGACAATATTACAGTTGTTTTTCTGTAGAGAATATGAAATTAGCAGGTGAAACAATTAAATCAAGATTTTTACAAGTTTTGATCAACAGTTATATTTTAATACTTATTTTTGAAAATGTGTAGGACTTGCAACCTGCCAGGTGGCTGCAGACTGAATACCACTCACTTTACCTTCCGTTTTTGAAGCATGCAGTGAAAATATAATCATAGTCAGAAGTGGAAATAAGATGCAAGAGTTCTAGGTGGAGTATCTTGTGCACCTCTCACCTTCAAACAAGAAGAAGAACAACTGTATGTGACATCTTAAATGAAAGGTTGCAGTATGAAGGAATAAATAAATAGTTTTGTGCGTGAGAAAAGTAATCTCTATAAAAAGACAAAGAGGAGATATATGGATGCAGTTAGAGAGGACATGGAGTTAGTTGGACTGAGGATGCAGAAGACACGAGGATGACTCGCTGTGGCGACCCCTGAAAAGGGAACAGCAGAGAGAAAAGGAAGAAGAAGAAGAAAATTAATCTCTATAGCTCCACTGTGACATTTCTTTTCTTCAATATGAATCCTTGACAGTTTAAAACAAAACGCTTAGGTTATCTTTTGAAATGTGTCTTTTCTGTTTTATGCTTCCGTTTGATTCTTACCTAACCTGAAAAATCTTGTAACCATCTTTGAAATGCAGCTCAGTCTGCATACGATTAATCCTTTGTGAACATCAATTGCTCTAAATCAAAACTGCAAATGCAAATCAGCTTCAAAAATGAACTCTCCTGCTTCTGCTCAGATAAACATTTAAATCTTGTTTTGGCAAACTGCTAAAGTTAAATATCTCTTTTATTATTGTGTTATCCAACTACATTCAAAAATCTATGTTTGCACCTGTCATGTTTGTTCAGTTAACAACAGGGTATTTGGGTGAGGATAACAAAATTCACAAATGAACATTGGTAAGTTTAACAGTTTTATTTTGTAGGGCACAGGAGGTGTATATTTACAGTGTCTGTGGAAGGGAACAGAGCAGAGGTCAGAGGTCAGCTGAGCTGACTTCTCCTTACTTTGTTTAGGAGGGTTTCCACAGAGCAAATCATGTCCAAGATTTTCCAGAGGAATTTCAGAAATACAGGTGGGACACTCAAAGGACTACGAGAAGTACAGATAAGATGAGCTGGTAGTAGAATTCAAACAAAACTTACTAAGAGAATACAGGAGGCTAAAATGTGATCAATCACAGAATGACGTTAACAGCAAAAAGGTCTGGCTCTGCTCAGCCTTAAGTACTAGATTTGATCAGCCAGGATCAGCAACAGTTGCGAGAGCTGCTTCAGAAAACAATCGGCATCGCCCAGGTGGAAAGCCTGCAACACACAAAGAGAAAGCAAGACTGGAAAATGCTGAAACCCAGATAGTGCAGCACAGAAACATTTTTGATTGGCTCTTGCAGACACAAGGTCAAACAGTGATTTAGTAATATTAGTGCTCCCTTTGTTTCATCTCTGTTCTGTTATTGGAGCAAAGCAGTGCTCAAAGTGGGAGGGAAACAAATGCTGGTACACTAGCAGCATTGTGCAGAGGCTAAGTACCCAAACGTGTTGCTCCCCTCTAATGTTAAAGATCCACATCATGTTTGGCCAACACTTAAATTTCCAATTTCAGCAGCAATCTTCCTCTCTGTGGACAGAATGTATTTATAATACAGTTGTCAGTACTTCTGATTACATCCCAGCTGTTCTTCTGACCGGGTCCTTGTGTTTAACTTTAACCAATCCTCATGAGTCATGTTACACCTGATCCCCTATATTTGACCCAATCAGAAGCAGTCTAGCGTGACTCCTGATTTCTTGTTTTTAACTGATGTCCTGTGAGTAATGTAGTTCATATGAATCACCTGCAGCTTACAGTTAGTGACACTTACACCTGAGTAAGTACTGACAGGTTTCTGAGAAGTTGCAGTACGGTAAGGACAAAAATGTAAAAGTGCTGGTACAGAGTATCGGATAGTACCAGCCCACTTGGAGCACTGGAGCAAGGGTTTTTATATCTTGGTTGATTAAAAACAAGAACAATCTAATTGTTTTAATTGTGCAAAAAAGTAATTTTAATAGGATTAAAAATGGAACTGGTTGTGCAGTCTTGTGTGTGTACACACAGTATCAACACAGATGTAAGGCATCAATTCAGTTCAATTCTTTTTTTTACATAGTGACAATACACAATTAAAGTCATCCCAAGGCACTATACAACAACATATCAAATTTACTTAAAAACAGATCCAAATTTAAATCTAATTACGATCAATTAAATCCAATTATATATTACAATACATTGATTTACAGTATATTATGAATCAAAAATTAATAAAAAAAAAAGTTATCTATCTAAGGAAAACAGCCAATTGCATTGAATTTTCACTTTGTTAGCGACAGTGGAAAGGACAAACCTCCTTTTAACAGGATAAAACCTCCAACACAACTAGGCTCAGGACGAGCTACCATCTGCCTCGATTGGCTGGGGTTTGAGAGGACAGGTAAGAGACACAGACAGACACACAATGACTGGTCCAGGTGTAGTTTCTATGAGAGGAAAAACAAAGGAAAACAGAGTTAATTACATCAATAATTGAAAATACAAATTGGGAAAGTAGAGTAAAGACAGCAGCAGAGTGGAGGAATTGTGGTCAGTTTGACCTCCAGCAGCCTAAGTCTATAGTAGCATAACTAAGGGATAGGTCAGGAAACCCAAACCAGTGCTAACTATAAGATTTATTTGAACAGAAAGCCTTAAGTCTAGTCTTAAAAGTAGACGAGGTCTCAGCCTAAAGCGAAGTTGTTTCCACAAGAGAGGAGCCTGATAACTGAAAGCTCTGCCTCCCATTCTACGAACCTGAACCAAGAATCTCAGCTGAGCACAGCAGCAGACAAAGGTGCAACATTTAACACAAAATGCAACCATCACTTTTTCTGACGTGATGCAGTTCCTCTTGTCAGCTTAAATTAAGCTTTATTTCAGTAAATTTTGAAACAAATTTTTAATTTATAAGGATGACATTTCAAGCAAAAGTATTGCTTCAATTTGTTGGTCATTATATTTCCCCCAAAGTTACACTGATACAAGTAATAATTTATCCCATTCATTTTATTGAGAGCTAATTTAGGCAACCACTTCATGATTTAGAACTGTTTTCTGATTCATGTTTTTATTTAAGAAAAATTACCATGTCCATATTTTTGGGATGAGATGGATGACATTTGTCATGAATTATAGTCCATTTACCAATAGTCCTTTATCTGAAAAATCCCCCTATTATAAGAGAGGCTTTGAATACACACATGTATGCTGCTGCTAATTCTGCTTCCCGGGGATGTTTCTGTTTTTATCACTGTAACTGGTCCGATGGCTCAATGTGGAGGAATGAAGACTTATTCTTGCATTAAAGCTATAGCTCATCTGTGGCTGTAGTTTCCACTTTGTAATTAGTACCTTTATAACTGCTTTACCTTTGAAGTCAATCCAACTGAAGATGTCCACTACAATCAACTTAACAACATGGCCACCACAGTAGATCAACCTTAGCAAACACAAAAATGACTAGAACTCAGTCATTTTTACAGATAACAAACTAAACTTTAATGTGGCAGTTGATGTGAGAGTCATTCACAACATATATATATATATATATATATATATATGTGTGTGTGTGTGTGGCCATGGGGACAATTTTCCTAACATATACTACCTTGTGAGGACCAACTACTCCCCATGAGGAGAAATGATGTTTTTGGGTTAGGGGTTAGGTTTAGGACTAAGGTGTGAATTGAGTTTAGGTTTGGTTTAGGGTTAGGTATGTACTGGTAATGGTTAGGGTTAGGGTAAGGGTCATGGTTAGGCTGTAGTTAGGGTGTAGAAATGAATGGAAGTCAATGGAAAGTCCTTGTAAAGATAGAGAGACATAACATGTGTGTGTGTGTGTGTTAACATGTAACATTATATTCAAGTATAAAGAAAATCTGCTGTAACACCATTAAATCTCAACATAAGATGATTTTAGTCTAAAACACTGGCATGAAAGGTGGTGGGAGACGTTTTTTAATTCTTACAAAATAAAACAACAATGGCAGAAACAGGTTGGATTACTTTGAGAGGATTTTTAGGGTGTTTTTTTCTTCTTCCTTCTTATGAACCATTGATGGTTATTACACAGCTTGTCTCCTATTTTCTTTTCTTTTTTTCTTTTCTCATAAAGTTGTATCCTTAGGTCATTGTGACAGTCACACACATTGCATATTAGCTCTCTTCAGCTTTGTCTATCTTTTACAATCGTGTCCCATTGACTTCGAACATGAGCACTCTTCAGGTCAGGTTCATAGCCTGATGCTGGTAACATTGTAACCCACCACAACCTGCTGCATGGACGGGTTGTCTGTGTCTAAATGGGCTCCCTCTCTGACTCTATACCAGTGAGGAGAGTGGCATGACACCCAGCAGGATGTCAAAACAAGACCTGTAAAAGGCCAGATGAGCTGTAGTTGAGCCAATAACCATCAAGCACAATGGCGTTTTTGATAAGTCAACTTGGCATCAGTTCTGGTACCAACCAATGAGATGTTCCTACTGCCACCTCAGCTATGCTGTGTCATCAGTCAATAGAGCCTCTCACCAAGGGACACTACACTCACACTACGAAGTATTGGTGTTGTGGGGGAAATGTGTAGAAAATAGTCCCCTATCTGGAAAAGCACTGTAGTGGTCAGGCTACGACTCAGTGCATTGCTGCTGCTTTGTGATCCTGTTAGCATGTAGTTACTACCAGGGAAAACAAAACAAAATAAACAAAATCATTCACTTTTCATAATGACAATTGCATTAATTCTTTAACATTCTACTTATTATTATTCAAAAGTCACTGCCCATTCCTATTAATTACATGCTTTAAATGCACACTATATTGTCTCACCCATTCCAGTCCACTTGGGTAGCTTTTCTTTTTTTTTTTTTTGCAGCTTTGTCCTGCATTTTAGGTTTGAGGAAAAACAATTTTAATCTCTTGGGGGAAAAAAATGTAGTTCAAAAATGTATCCATGGAGATGACATGCAGGTGAACACGCCTCCACCACTCTATTATTATTTGCTAAAATTTGTCTGAGGTTTAATTACAGTAATAGTTTTGTTGGCAGTGATGGTTTAGAGCCCATTTCAACACAGAAACTTTGTGGCTTTAATTAAAATGAAGATGTGTAAGTAAAAGTGTTTGTTTTATTGGTGTTCAGGAGCTCAGCAAGATATGAAGTATTAATGTAAATGTAAACAAAAAACACCTAACGGTCCATTTTTCAGGCTTAAATAGAACTGGTGGATCACTCTTAGTTCCTAAACATCTACAGGTGCCAGGAAGACAAGTTAGTAAATACAAAAGCCTCCTCTTTTTCATATCATCTGTGCTGATTGTAAACATAAACCTATGGGCTGTTTAAATGTGCATAATTAATAATAAAGAAATCATAGCAATTAATCACAGTAGTATCATTAGTTAGTAAATTGTTCTATTTTTCTGAAAATACCTGTAATATGTAATATTATATAAACTAAACTCTATAAACAGGTATAGTTTTACTTTATGTATTCAGTTATTAATAACTGTAATATTAGTACTGATAACAGGACCAAAGATGAGTCCCAGAAAAGACCAGAATGACACTCGTTATATTTTAAACTCATCAAGTTAAAACCTTCTTCTCTACAGAACGTGTTTAATAGTAAAGATTGCATGAAACACTCACATGCTCAGTGGAAAACAACAGACTGCTGTAAAATATTGTATTTATTGTATTTGGCAGGCCAACTTAAAACAGTTTTTAAAAGTGAAATGAGGGGCTGCAAAAGTGATAGTAAAACAAAACAGGTTTGTGAAAGAAGGGACATATTTAGAGAATCAATTTTGATCAAATGATTCAGCATGATTAATGTTAAAAAATGCTTTTAGGAGCTTATTATTTGTCTAAGATGTCAGAAAATCACCCTGTATCAGTTCCCTTTTTGAAATGTTAGAAATTGCGACCATGAAGCCTCAGGAGTGCTTTGAACATTTTGATACAAGTATAAAATTTAAAAAAGTCATTCATGTAGATAAGAAAAGAAGCTCATTTTTTGGCTCCATAATAAACAGTTTCTTTGAGTTTAAGAATGTTTTTTTTTCTGACAGAAGCAAAAATTCAGATTATTTTTTTCTTAAATTTTACAGAATGTATCTGCCTTAGGAAACAGATTTTTATATTATTTGTAAACTGTTACTGTTATCCTTCAAATAAACTACTAACAAAAATCCTAAAGCTAGGTCAAATTCTTCCTTTCTAAAATGGTTTCTTTGATTCACAACAATTTACATTCAATAAAAACCCAGCTAAGGTAGAGAACTGGTACAACATGTCCTAAATGAGTATAACTCCAAGTTACTTATAAACCAGGGTGCTGTCTATGAATGTTAGCTATTTAGGGCCAAGGTTTAATCCAATGTTTCAAGATCCTAAAAACACCACTGATGGTGCCTCTACCTTATAATTTAATTTGTTTAGTAATGGAGCTCTTAGCTGGAAGATTTCATTATGTGGATTCATTTCCTCACTGAAGGAGTTGAACTACAAATAATCTGTTTCTGACTCCCAAAACAACAAACTGCAGCAATAATGGATATAAAGGTGCTCTTTTTTTCCACAGACAGGACAGGTATTTTTTATGCCTTTATAAGTGATAAAGTTTGTCATTGGTGAAAAAAAATATGCTGCTGTTTAGACACCTGCGATGCTAACAATTCAAAGACTGCTGCTGATGATTTTTACCTGTCATTTGTGTTATTCAAGTCATTTCATGGGAGTGATTACCATTGGTAAAACTTAGTCCTTTATAAATAAAACTGGCATGACTCGAGAGCAGGTGATGGCACATTTTGGTGCAGTGGTGCAGAAGTAAACTTGTGATGTAACCCAGTTTTCTAACACAATGCCTTCCAACTTTTTGGTGAGACATTTGAACATTAATTGAGCGGTTTTTATATTAGGATAAGGAATTTGATATTCAATCAGGTGACAGAGATGGTGAGGAGCAAGGAGACAACAGACAAAGTGAAGAAGTTGAGAAGACAGAGGAAACAGTAGGCAACCCAGGGTCAGGTGACCAAAGAGAGGCAGATAAAGAACAGGGAAAGGCAGCACAAGAAACACAGATGACCAGGTAACAGACCTAAAAAATAAATGTCATATATATACATTTCAGCATATTTGCTAAAAATGACATGAAGGGTTTTAGCCTTCTCTTGTTTACTTACTAATGGCTATATTTGTGGAATTGTGTTGTAATTTTTCCTAGCCAAATTTTAGGACACCAGGTAAATACACTTGGAAAATTGATAAATTTAGGTGTGTCATATAATACATTCCAAAAGTGTAAAATATTTGTTACTGTTGGAAGAAATGTGAAAAAGTAAGCCTTTTCTTAATTGTTGAAGATGCAAAGTAAATACAAAAAAAGTTAAGTAAAACATAGTAAAAGCAGTACATTGTATTTCATATACAGTTAACCCAAAATCTCCTGAATCCTTTTAGAAAAGTAAATGATTTAAAAATTTAATTATTATTATTTAATAAATAAATAAGCAGAGAGCCTAACCCCCCCAATGTTGGACACAAAGTTACGCCCCTGGGGGTTAGAACATGTCAGTGGCCAGTATAAGAAACTGGTGTTTGAGAGCAGTTTAGTGTGCAATATCTGAGTAACCAGGACATTATTTTTAGAAAAGGAAAACCCAAATTCCTGTTGGGTGTAAAATTGTAGGTCTGATTCTTTACAAAAAATGTGAGCAGAATTCTGTTTTTTTATGTTACTGACAGGAACACCTGAAGTCCACTGCAGATACTTACAACAAGAACGCTAATAGTTTGTTTTTCTGAGAATGGAGCTTTTTTCGAGTTACAGTGGTGACTTGTGTGAAATGATAATAGCTGTGCCACTCGAATGTGAGTAAAAGAAAGTGGCGAGATCACCTGTGCAAAGAATAACCGTTGTCTGATAGTGGATTTCTTTTCTTTCTTAACAAGACTGTAGACCGTGCTGACTAAAGACAGCAATAATTACAAAAAATACAAAAAAATAGCCCCAGATCTTTGTAATAACAGTGACTCAGTATTTAATCAGAACTGATTTTTGTCTGCCAGTCATCCATATAATAGGAGTGAAACAAGACACTCGACTCACAAGATGAGATGAGATTTGAATAATATTTTTAGGAAAACTTCAAAGATGAAATATATGCTTTGTCCTTTTACTGAAGCCTCTTAGAGGTTTTGCCACAAACTCAACTGAGTGGCATCTCCCCTGACCTGAGTCTCTTCAGATTTTCAACTTTGTATTACATTTTAACTTCTCATTAATGCCTGGTGACCTTTGAACTTATGGGTGTCAAACTCTTTTTCACAAGTAGACAAAATCATATCTAGATTCCAGTTGAAGAAAAGCTTTTTCCAAGTTGTTTTTGAAAATGTTGTGTCAAAATATTCCTGCAGAACTTGACTTTTCTAAGTATCTTATTTATCCATCAGAACAAATGGTTCATAAAAACATTTGATCACAGGTATCAAAACAGCAGAACAAAACTCAATTAAAATCTAAACACACATTTTACTTAAAACCTGGAAGAGACAACACAAAAAATAACTTTGTTATAATTAATTCAGACAGACACTCTGCAGCTGTGATCTGCTCTGACAGGTGTTTGTCTGAGAATTCTTGTCTTGAGCTGTGGATACTCTTGGGACTTACTGAAGTGGGCTTTAGAGCAAACTCCTGTATTTTGTATTATTATTATTAATAATATTTTCATTCAAATGAAAAGTTGTTCACTCTGGTGAACTCAGAAATAGTTGCATACTGCTCAACTCTTTTCATGACAGAGCTTTAGACTAAGATCATCTTATGTTGTGAAATGAGTTGTAGCCCTTTTGGTCAAACCCGGAATTAACATTATGTGCAATCTCTTGCAATATCTTGTGTAATCTCACATGATCTGTTTGTGCTCGGAAAATGGTTTGTACATGTCAGCTGCTACTACACCAAATTTTAGCAAAACATATCAGTAAAATTGACAAGGCAGGACTTGACAGGATTCAGACTCGCAACACAATAACGAAGTTTTAAGGATTTTATTATGGACAGACTAAGAGCGGAACCAGAGGCTCTGAACAGCGCACTCACGTGACCGTTGTGGATCGGGACCAGAACAGGTAAGTCCTCCTTAGCTTGGTAGCTAGGTGCAGACAGGCTTGTCTGAAAGGGGCTGAGGCGAGAGGGAAAGTCCAGGTACAGGCGGGGGGTCATTACCGGTGGGTCAGAAGTCCGAAGTCAAAACCAGAGAGGGAGAATCCAAAGGGCGAGGTCTAGGTGAACGAAGCGAGGTCGATAACGAGAGGTCAGAGTCCAAAGTAGTATCAGGCAAGGAGCAGGCAAGAGACGATGGTCGTGGAGCAGGCAAGGATCGAGATCAGGCATGAACGAGAATATAACGCTGGACATTTACTGGCTGTGAGGCTTTCAATAATCTAGCGCTTGAGTACTGGGAGCTGTGAGTATATATAGAGACAGGAACAGGTGAAACAGATGAGGCTAATGGCGTTGACATGGAAACTGAGGCGTGGCTAGAAACTGGGAGTAGGAAGTTAAGTGGCTGTGGCATGACTAGAGACAAGAGGCGTGGCAGGAACAGATGGAACTGTGACAAAAATTCAATAAGGGATAGCTATTTTTGTGTAGACTAAGGTTGATTAGCTGTGGTGGCCATCTCAAAGTGGCTCCAATAGTTAACTATTTAACTATTTCTGAAAGTTTCATTACAATCTATCCAGTAGTTCACAAACTTTTTTGCTAACAGACAAACATTATTAACACAACATTTAATGCCAAAATATTTATGCAAAGTATGTATTAGGGATGATGCTCAGCTGCTACCATATAAAATGTTAGCACAATATCTACAAAATTGACAGAGTTATAGCCATTTTGTGTTTTTCATCTTGA
Source organism: Kryptolebias marmoratus (assembly GCF_001649575.2). NCBI lineage: Eukaryota > Metazoa > Chordata > Actinopteri > Cyprinodontiformes > Rivulidae > Kryptolebias > Kryptolebias marmoratus. The sequence continues at coordinate 26,382,122 of NC_051445.1, forward strand.
ATTGGGTTGATGTCAAGGAATGGCAGGTCAAAGGGTCTAAAATGCTAGCTCAATAGGAAGACAACAGCAGTGTGTGGAAATAATAAATAAATAAAAATAAATTAATAATAAAACAAAAAGCTGACAAGGCAGCAAAACAATAACTATAAAGCCCCAAAAACACCAAGGAACACACATCGACCAGGAAGTGAGCAAACACAATGAAGGAACAATTGCTAAATGACAACCGGGAGTATAAGTGGGCTGGGAGAGGTGATTACTGAGGAGAAACGATGAGTGTAATTAGCAAATGTTGGGACAGTATGAGTGATACAGAGGAACTGGGGAGCTAAGGAACTGATAGCAAAAAGCCGGGAAGTCAAACAGAGTAACAGAAACTTGAACACACGATGTTATCTAAAAACATCTATATAACAAGAACTACAACCACAACACCCTAGGATCATTGCAGTTAAATCAAAAAATGAATCATTTGCAGATGTATCAGTATCATTTACTTTAGTAGCTCAATATCTGTAAAAGTCATTGAGTTATTGTCATTTTTGTGTTTGCTAAGATCACTTTGCTCAGGCAGCCATCAAATTAACTCCAGAAGTTATTCAGTTGTAGATGTACAACCAATGATTACTTTCGGAGAGTTTCATTAAAATATGTTGTGTGATTCATAAGATCTCTTGCTAATCGAACACACACACACAGACATAGGCAAAAATATTACTGCTCTACCTTCGGCGCTGGGTGATAATTAAAAAGCTTGTATGGAGGAGGAGACTCTTTTGTGCAGTCTGATGTCACAACCTTCACTTCACCTTGAATTTTGATCAACCCTTTAACTCAAATACATTAGCTAACTTTTCTCAGCTGTACAGTCGGCATTCACCATTAGAACTCAGCATTAAAATGTGAGGGCAGGGGACGCTGCCCTCACAACACAGATTGAGTCATGCGCCGCACTGGTCCTTGTGCCTTAAGGGCAAAACACACAGGAATCGTATGACGCGTGTCAAAAATTACACCTCCATTATTTTCAGTTATGACCCCCACTCAGAGAGCGGCTGGCTGCTGACCGACACTTTGTGCTGTGGCATCCAAGGATATTTTTAGGTTTTAATTTTAAGTGTCACTGGAGTGCTTCTGGAAAAATATTTAAGTGTACTCCCTGACTGCAAACATCTGGGTTCCCATAGCAGGTCCTTCTTTTCTGTTTTTTATTTTTGACAGTTTGTTGTTTAGTTGTAGCACCATTTCATATCACAAGTTTAAAAATGGATGCAAAAGATACATTTTTGACAAAAAATATCCATAGATCTATAACCCCAAATCTCATCATTTTAAAGACAATGGCAAGAAGTTGATCCATTGCTTAAGACTATGGTTCTCCGACTGTGGTACAAGTACCACTGGTGGTACTCAAGATCAGTCATGGTACTTAAAGCTATCATAAAATGAATTGTGATGTAAAGCTAAAAAATAATAAAATCAGTCCAGTGACCACAACAGTTTGACGAATGAAGTCAAAGGCAAGGCACATCTGAGACATATCAAGACCATATCTACTTTCTTTAGCCTAGGAATTAAAATGTAAAAAATTGTTACATTTTTTTTCAGTTCTTTTCCAAATGTCTTCATGTTTGTTGCTTGAATTTTGGAACACATCCTTAAACGTGAATGTCACATTTATCAGGTGTTTTAGCCTCTACTACTAGACCACCTCACCCAAGGCTGGCTCAGCCAAGCTTGATCAGGCCTTGTTTTGTGTCACTTAGCCAGGTGTGTTTGTTGAAGGGTTAAGCTTAGTATAAAGAATTTAGTTTGGTTTTTAGGTTAGAGTTAAAAACTCAAGTCATTATTAGATTGTCATAATAGTAACACTTAAAGAGCTTAGTATCTTCTAAGGTAGTACTCATTAGGAAAGGTTTGCTTAAGAGATTAAGGTTTTTCTGGTAAGAAAAAATATTAAGCTAACATCTTAAAGTTGCTCTGTGCTGTTATGGCACACTTCAGATTGACATGTTCTGTTTTATTGTTTTATTGGCATTAACTGACTCGTTTCCAGTGATGCACCACCATGTGTTGTTCCTAGTGTGTTTTCCGCTTTCAATTTCTGTATTGAATGCTACTACACAAACTATTTAAAAAAGCACAAAGATGTCTTTAGTTCCAATTTCACCAAGAAAGTCACGTTGATTGTAGCCTGATCTTGCTTCACGATACAGTTTTCAACTCGGTGAGAAATCCTGTAACGTTTCACTATCGCCAGATCTCATCACACTTCTGCAACCACCAGAAAAGTGAACAGAAACACAACAACCATCAAAGCAAGTCAGCTTTGTCTGAGGCTTTCCTTCACACACGGTCTGGCTGCAGATTTGACTCTTTGTCCTTTAGGTTTCATTTATTTGCTCCTCTCTCCCTTGGTGAGGGGGCTCGGTGTGAGTGCAGCTCTCTCAGAGGGGCTTCTCACCACACATCACACTAGAGGCCATGGCCTTGCTTTTCACCGCATCAAACACTTTGTTCTTGCTGTTTTCCCTCGCCAGGATGAAAGTTGTGCATGATTATTCATCCCCTCCAGAACATATATATATTTTCTCACTCTCACATTCATATGCTTGAGTTTTTTTCTTCAGCAGATAGTGGTAATCAGGCATATTAATATTTAGAAGGGAAGCGTTTTGGTAATACCCGTGACAGGAGCACATTATGGTTTGGGGCTGCAGCACATCAAAGGCTTGTTTGAAAGAGCTGTTTATTCGATTGTTGTTTTTCATAGGAGGCCATTTTTTTCTGTCTGACCTTGTTTCTGTGTGAACTCAACACATTAAAGGTGAAATGAAAAGTGTTTTGAAGCTAACATAAATCAAAAGAAAGTCATAAAAGGTACTTGTTTTCCGAGTCTTGCATTTTAAAAAATGTACACAAATTTAAAATTAATAATAAGAGATTGAAAAAAATTACTAGGGTCTCTTCTACGTGTTCCATGATCACGCTGGAGTGTGACGTATCGAGTGCCAAACACAGGAACACCAACGAGGCAGTAAATATCAAATACAGATAGTGTGGGGGTGAAATGGTTCAGTGCGTTGCAATGAATTATCTGAACTGACCCAAAACTACAACAGCTGAGTCATTCAGCTTTCCAAAGGAAAGAAAGTTTGACTGATTTGGTTAGTTTAGCCCCTTATGAAAATTACAGCCAGAAGCTCGGTGACCAACTGAGTAGTTTAAGTTTTAAAGAGGGCCACCTGACATACAAACCGTCAATAGAAGAACCAGCGCTTCCTGGTATTTGACCACCTCTGGCTGCCTCTTGCTGATGGACTGCCACCCACCGTCTCCCGCTGTCTGGATGGGAAACTCCTTGAAGACTGTGTGACGTCATTGTAAATCTTGGGGGTTCCCCTTGTGAAATGTCAAGTTTCCGACCAAAAAAATGTGTCTTCAAACCGGTCCTCTTGTTGACAGAACTTGCTTCTTCTGCTTCCATTTTACCTGATAAACGCTGACAGTAACTTCCTCAGTGTCCTACAGCGGTCTGCTACAGCAGTCTCCTTAATGTCACCAACCAAGGAGGTAACACCATCCACACAATTACCCCCCAAAAAACTCTAAAAATAAGTCACTAATGTTTTAAATCAGAGAAATGGACCACTGGAGTGTTTTATGATAGTGTTTGAAAGAAACACATGAAAAATGATTATTTTGATATTTTATTTCATTTCACCTTTAACTCTGCTTTGTGTTTGAGTTTACAGGTAACCTTGCACATTCTGAAGAACAAATAGCAGAACTTCACACAAACAGCCCACACAGTTTAGCAGTGCTTTTACACTTTTTTAGAATGTGCCTGCACACTACAATGACAGAGACACCGGTGTGTGTGTGTGTGTGTGTGTGTGTGTGGGTAGGTGTCCCCATACTTATTGGGTTTTTTTCCTCTCTCGGTCTGCTGTAGCATGTGTTTTATCATACTTGCATTTTTTTACCCCTAACATTTCCATTATTTGTTTGGGTTTGTTATCGCTCATCAAAAGGACAGCAGATGATACATTTTTTGTCTGCATCTGTGTGTGTGTTTACATGTCTATCTGTTATTAAAATATCTCTTGAGCCACCAGATGGATTTTAATGAAACTCTCAGAAAGTAATCATTTGATGTACATCTACAACTGATTAACTTTTGAAGTGAACCCAATTCAAGATGGTTGCCACACAAAACTGACCTTATAAATCACAAAATTGCTACCTACAGTTTTGGTGTGGTAGTAGGTGAGACTAATCCCCAACACGTATTTTGAGTGCTAATAAATCCTGCAAGATTTGTGTTTAATTTTTTGCACTTTTGCAGTAATCTCTTTCTCTATTATCAAACTATTTCATGAACAACAGGTTGGTTTTTAATTTTCAGATTTTCTAATTCTCAGGACATATTCATTCACTGTACCTGTACAACAGCCAAGCCACTTTAACCCACTTCTAGCCAGAGACAACTGAACTTGGAAAACAGAAAAATGGCTTTAATTTGGCTGCCGATAACTCAGTAAATTTCAGATATTGAATTAAAAGTTGGTGTGGTGGTAGCTGAGAGAGATTTACAACACATACTCCAAGGGATACCTAATGTGACATCCTTATCTAAAACTTCAGTGTTAAATGTTGAAGTGAACCTAGTTTGTCTGTTTGCAAAATATCTCATAAACCACTGGAGGGATTTTAATGGAACCTTTAAAAAATTATCAATAAATAAATGTACATCTACAGCTGATTAACATTTAGAGTCAATACAATTTAAACTTTGGCCTAAAGGGAGGTGGGCGATAAGTATTCCTTGAAGGAGTGTTAGGCCTTTAATTTTTAAGTTGAGTTTTTTATTCCATCCATCCATCCATCCATCCATCCATCCATCCATCCATCCATCCATCCATCCATCCATCCATTTTCTTTACCCGCTTCTCCTTTCCGGTTCACGGGGCAGCTGGTGCCTATTTCCAGCAGTCACTGTGTGAGAGGTGGGGGTCCATCTCAGGGATACATAGAAAAAAAAGAGAAACAACCATTCACGCTCTCACTCACAGCTAGGGACAATTTAGAGTATCCAGTTAACCTAGCATGCATGTTTTTGGTCTGTGGGAGGAAACCAGAGTACCTGGAGTAAAGCCACATGTGTACAGGAAGAACATGTAAACGTCACACAGAAAGGCTTCAGGCCAGGGGGCGAACCTGTGACCTTCTTGCTGTGAGGATACAGCTCTAATCACTGCATCACTGTGCCACTAAATTGTTGATTTTCTAGAAAAGAAGCTGTTCACATCTTTTTTTTCCCAAAACCGAAAAGCTGAGAATGACTTCAGGACCTTGAATAAGCTGAACATTTTGTGCTCTTAGGATGCTTGAAGTAGCGACAGGATTCAGCTGGGCCCTGCAGTGGAGATTCAACTCTATTCATATGATGAAATGCTTAAAACTGTTGCGCTAAGAAATCTTTCTTTTGTTCCCCTTACCTCCCCTCAACCAACCCCACCTTATTGCCCTCACCTCTCTCTCCTGATTTGTGCAGAGTGCAAGTTCCACTGCACCAATGGAAATTGCTTGCGTCTGGGCTCGCTGATCTGCAACCAACTGAATAACTGTGGGGACAACAGTGATGAGGAGAATTGCCCTGTGGTCACCCAGCATCCTCCACCAGGCATCTTCAACTGTAAGTGGAGCAGGCTGCTGCTACACCTGTAAATCGCTTTATGTTATCATGCACAAGCAAAGCACACAGCCAGCTGTCCTTTTCTCCCTCCTTTTCCTTTCTGCTTTGTCTTTCTTTCTTTTTTACTTCACTTCAGTTTTATCCCAGAGAATTTCTTGTCAATCCTTACTGAATGTGGACAATGCAAATGCGTTTATCTCCACTGAGAACGTTCCATGCACTACTGTACAAACTGTATTCTTGTCAGATTAGGAAAAATTACTTCTGTTCGCTGTCAGCAGAAAAAAAAAACACCTATGATTTCTTAACTGGTTTAAATCAGGGATTCTCAAACTTTTTTCAAAGGTCCAATCTGATTTCTATATAAGGTCAAAGGTTCAAAACAACTAGTTATGACAAATTCCTTTTATTAATCTTGTTTACAGCTTATAACCCAAAGAATTGGTTCAGTTTGCATACACATTTCATTACAGCTGTTTGCTCTAGCTTACACTCTAGCTTTGTGTGAATTTTAACTTAAACTTTATTAACTTAATTTCTCTTCATGCCTCAGCAAAATGAAATGCCTGTTTTTAGAAAAGAACAAACCTATTAAATAAACAGAACATAAAGGCAACAAGACATTGTACCATTAAAATGATTGATTTAAAAGTTACAGATATTCTGAGCTGTGTAAAATACAGAGCAATCTAGTGTCAGATAGAGTAACTGAATTAAATATTCATTTGTCAAACATGTACTTTATTGCTGAGATTGCAGACTCATATTGAACCAAACATTATATGGACAAACTAAATGTGTCTTTCTTCATCTACTCATCTTTGAAGATTTGGTTTTCTAAAGCTGAAAACACACTACACAATTTTTTGGCAACAATTGGCAGATCTAGTAGGCACAAAATGTTGTTAATGTGTGAGAGATAAAGACTTTAAGTCTGCGAGTGTGTGAGGGGAACAAACCTGACCTGACCTCAGTCTCTGTCAGTCAAACGCCTCTGAGTTTCTGGAGCCGAATCTTGACGCAGTTGGGTAGAGTGAATGGATTACCAACCAAACTGCAAACACAAAATGCCAATAGCCAATGAAGAAAGAGAGGGTAGGACACAAGAAATGACACCAGAAGAATGGATAGCCGCTCTTAAAAAAGTGTATTACTGCAGCTATCACAGCTTTTAATGTGTGAGTCAGCCATATTGGATTTTGAGGTCTAGGCTAGTCAGGAGTCCTGGACTTTCTGAGTTGAAATTCTGACTTGTTCCAGTTAGTTTCTTTTGACTTGGAGCTCCAAAATTCCAACTTCCGTGTACAAATTGAACACAACATTAGCACCACCTCTTGATGGAAACAAGCATCTAGCTCCCGATGCTTGTCTCTAAGGTTCAGATTTGCTTCATGAGACAAAATTTAAATTTACATTCTCCTGCAATTCAGAAATAGCACCAGTGGGAGTGTCCAGTTCTGTCATGAAAATGAATCAAGTCACCTGTTGAGTAATTTAAGATGTTCTCTGATTCAGAATAAAGAAAATGTCTACTATAAAAGTTTATAGTGTATACTTTGACATATGTGAGCTTTAACCTTTTTGCTTTTGGATGGTTTTAAGCAACATAGTCTCTGAGAAAACAACCCATTTGGAAAAAAGTGACCTATGTTTGAGGTGAGGTCATATCCTCATCATTATGATGTTTTTTCTGACTTTGGTGCAGCTGGCCCTCACACTGAAGGCCCCCGAGTAAGCAACATCTGGGCTCATGTCTGCCTCATCTATCCTGAACCATTCACACTAATTCAACACTTTGGACTTTGCGCTCAGTTCTGCAGTATGAACTGTGTTTGTTGCATCAGAAGGATGAAACTTTACTGCTTTTGACATCCTCTTTTTTTTAGCTTTACAGATAAGGAAACAAAAGAGTAATCTGCATGAACACTAAGACCTAAACAGTCTGTCAGAACACTTACACCCATAGACTGAGTAGAATTTCAGTTGCAGCTGCCAATACACAGGATAAATGTAAAGAACCCCTTAGCAGAGATATTTTACAGTGTTTTCCTTCATCTATTTACTACAAAGTGCTTAACCTTTTTTATGGGCGTTGCTTGGACTTAAACCTAGCTTGCCTATGGATGTCATCTTACCTACAACCCCCTCGGTGATAGCCACCTCCCTCCACTCTCCTGCAAAGCGTCCAGGGAGCGAGATAAGAGTGTTCCCTCGACTCGTCACGATCAATGGGAACACACAGGAGGAGGGCGGGGGGATGGAAGGTAGAGATGCAGAGAGAGGGAGAGAACAAGAGGGTGAAGGACACCGGTGGGCTCCGGTGGCTGTCTGCCAGACCACTTTGATGTGCTGCAGCGTTCTCTTTCAACAACTTTTAGGAGGAGAGAGAAAACTTTTTTACAGCAGCACTTTCATCCTTGGCTGTGGGAGTGTGTGTGTGTGTGTGCAGTGTTCAGTGTGTGTGTGTGTGTCTGGGGGGCAGGCTCCTTACCTTCTCCTCCATCTCTTGCCTCTCATCTCACACTCCCTCATTCACCCCCCCCCCCCCCCCCCCTTCAAATGCTTTTCACCTCTCCAACCTTGTTGTTTTTTGAATTTATCTAATTTATTTTCTCTTTCTAGCTAGGTTTTTACTGCCCCAAAAGGCACAGGGAGAAACTTTTCTTTTTCTTCTTCTTTTTTTTTTTTTTATTATGTGTGTGTGTGTGTGGTTGAGTAAGGTGGGAGAGGGTGGGGGGGGGTGGACGAACAATTGTGAGGAGCTCATTTTCAAAGAATACAACCCTGAGCTGGGTACTTAAAATATTGTATTAAGCTGTCTGGGCCGAATGTTAATGTAAACGTCAGTGGCTGGTGTTATGGGGGAAAGAGGTACAATGATTGTAATTTTCTGAGCTGCTGCACATTTTCTGGTGATGCCTGAGAGACACAGAAGGGGGAGAGAGGGACGGATGGATGAATGTAGAGAGAAAGAGAACAGAAGAGAGAGATTTTCCCCCCAAAAAAGAAAGATGGGATTTGAAAAACTGCAGGCAGACTCAGAGGTAGAGCGTAAACAGAAAGCGATGGAAGTGGCGTAGACAGCAGCACAGAAGCTGATAGACAGAATGAGAGGGGGATGAGGAGAGAAATAGAGGACGGGAAGGGTGAGGGACACAGAAAATGTTTCTGTGGTAATGGAGTTTGCCATCTTGTTGCTGCCGCTGGCTGTTGCTGTGGTGGTGGCAGACAGATGGATCATGAATACTGTCTAGACACACTGCAGCCTGACGCCCCACATCTCACTCCCTGCACCTCCTTTCCTCCCCTTCCACTCACCTCTCTAGTCTTGTCATTTTCTCTCTTTCCCTCATGTTTTCTCCTCTTGCAATTGCCGACAGTTGTTCTAGCAGTTGTGCAGTATAACGAAAAAAGAATGAGCCTGATTTTGCTTGCTTTCCAACGAAGCTAAAATACATTAGGATGTATTTCAAAAAATTGTTTTATGCAGTTTTGTTACATGACGTATGTACAGGTGCTGGTCATAAAATTAGAATATCATGAAAAAGTAGATTGATTTCAGTAATTCCATTTAAAAAGTGAAACTTGTATATTATATTCATACATTACATACAAACTCATATATTTCAAATGTTTATTTCGTTTAATTTTG
>NC_051445.1:26392788-26408160 GCF_001649575.2 Kryptolebias marmoratus
ATTAAACGAAATAAACATTTGAAATATATGAGTTTGTATGTAATGTATGAATATAATATACAAGTTTCACTTTTTAAATGGAATTACTGAAATCAATCTACTTTTTCATGATATTCTAATTTTATGACCAGCACCTGTATATTATGAGTTCTGATGCCTCTTTGCTAATAAAGTATCCAAAATTAAATGCATTTTTGTTACTTCACTATGGATGATATTATTTAGCCTTGGCTTTTCTTCACAAAGACTTGTAAAATGGTTTTGCTGAAATCAGAAAAAAACATTATTTTATTTTATTTCATAAGACAAAATGTGTAGATTTTGTAAAAATAAAATACTCAGGCCCTGACTAACTTAAGTATTGTGCAGATTTTGCATGTGCTAATTAGGGGCAAAACAGACTGTCTAATTCACAAAGCCCTCACAAAGGGAGATGAGCACATCAAACTGTGCTGCAAAATAAATAGTCTCTCTACTCTTACACAGTAAGCCCATGTTTATTGTCTATCTGCCGCCAAAAGGCGAAGGCAGTTGATTAAGTTTTTGCCTTTCTGTGTATGTGTGTGTGTCCTTGCATCTATCTGTTACCAAAATCTCTCATGAACGACTTGGATGATTTTTTTTAAACATTTATAAAACTAATCATTGGACGTACATTTACAACTGATGAACTTTTTAAGTAAATTCACTTCAAGATGTGTGTCTCAACAATTTATTATTAGCCAACACAAAAATGGCTACACCTCAGTCAGTTTTACAAAAATTGAGCTAAAATTCATATTACTAGTATCTGGCAGTCAATCTCAACACATCTTGCAAAATTGCATAAGACTGCACATAACATTATTTTCAAATTTTGACAAACAGGGTTACAACTATCTTATGTCATTTCTTAATATAAGACATTAGTCTAAAAGTAATGATATGCATTACTTGAAGAAATATTAGGCCTTTATTTAATCAGCTTCCACCAAATCTTGAACCTTGTGAAAGTTTAGATAAAAACAGGATTTAGTTTTGTTCTTTACCCACATGTTTTTTTAGTTACCTCCACCTAGGAGGTTGTGTTTTCAGTAGTGTTGGTTGGTTTGTCTTTTAGCAAGATTACTTAAAAACATTTGTTGTTTTTTTGTTTTTTTCAATGGCTTTTTGAAATAAAAAATATTAATTCATTAATTTATTCATAAATGGATTTCAATTCAATTTCCAGAAAATGTTGGGGTTGTCATAAAAAAACAAAAATGATGCTTCTGGTTTGAATTTTCACTACAAAATGTGGATGAAAACTAAAATACTGTTTTAAACCAGACAAGCTTCGATGGGTGTTTGATCACAACATGATGCTATTCAGCATAAATAGCTAAGAATTCAACCAAGCCCTGTAGTATTGATCAGAGTAAATTATTCAGTCTGCCATTATAGCTGGTAGGTAAACCATAACAATACATAGAAACTAAAATGCTTATTTAAGGTCTTTTATTCAGCTAAAAAGCATAGAAACATCCCTTTAAGAATGTAAGTGACCATTTAAAGAGTAATGGATGTCTAAAGCATCATTTAGCCCATGACAAACCTTTAGGGAGAACGTGCGCTCGTAAGAGTGTGTCTCACTGTAGATCACAAGGTGAATGCAGCAGTACATGCTACTTGTTCACTTCAGCCAGGCTTGTCGCAGCTTTCTTGTTGATCTCTGTTGAAGTATGAAGAGGCGACAGGGAAGGAGACTCGAGGATGGTTTGGATCGATGGCAAGCTCTAGCTTAGCCATTGATCCCAATCCAGTGTGAACAGCACTTCAACAGCACCTAGCAAGCCTTCAGGCTGGTCAATTGATTCCGTTTGTGTTGGAGATTCATAACTGTGAAGGCTCATTATTGACTGCTGGCTCTTTCTAGACAGTCTGAGTGCTTTAGACAGGACTGCTGTGTACTACTGATTCAACATTTTATTTTTTTGATGTACTGGCATTGCTTCTCCTCTGGAGACACACCATTTCTGAGAAAGAACCTGACAAAAATGCAAGTAAGGTAATGGTACATTTATATAGCCTTTTTAAACCATATCTAGGTTCTACAAAGGACTTAATAATGTTTTTCTTTCTCCCATTCAAATAAACTCTCATTCAGCATTTCTTTTCATATGTTTGCTTTCTACAAATGCAGCATTTCTTCTTCTACAGTCACACACTGATGAGTATCGTAGAGGCAATATCAATGCCTTGCCCAAGGACACTCTGACACATGGAGGTGATGTGTATTGAAATGCCAGTCTTCTGATAGAAAATCAACCATTCTATCACAGATCCTGTGCCACCTGTGTGTGAATCTAGTCTATAAGCACTAAAGTGTTTTTGATAAATCTTTGAAACAAAATGACACGATCATCAAATAATTAAAAAGGAATCTCTAATTATGTAAGCATTACATGTTATATTTCACATTATCATTTTGTTACAGAAGTAAAATCAAAGTAAAGAGCCACATACAGAACTGGGACTGTTGCAGAGGCTGGACCAACAGAATATAATCATGTCTGCCAAAAATAAATTTTATAATTAGCTATAAATGTAAGTTTCATTAGTAGACATTACAGCTGGACAACAAAAATCTGAACCAATCATACTGAAAATTGAAACTTTATACATTCATTGTATAAATGAATGTATAAATATATGAGTTTATACATTTTTACTGGAACATTTGTGGAAAGAATTGTGCATGTTTGCAGTATTTTAGACACCAGCATCAAATTAACAGCATACAGTAAAATAGCTATTTATGTACTTCTCCTTCTCCAGTGAAAGAAATCCTGAACATGTGCACGAAAGTCATGTTTCATACCTGAGGTAAAAGTCTAGGACAGCTGACGGGATTGTCAATGCCCAAGGATCTGTTTTCTGGTTTGCTGCCTTCATGTGTGGAAATGTTTTCTCTCTTCTTTTTTCCCAGGGTACATAAATGCAGCAGAGTCCTCCAAAACACTCTTTGATGATCTTCTCATCACAGAACAACTTACTGTTCTTGCTGTTTTGTGAGATATCACACCAACATCAACTGGTTTTGATGGCTCCTTTCCTGAATATATAAACCTTGGTCAAAAAAAGTCTTTGTTGATTTTTACAGTTTGGGCAGTGAAACTTCTGTTGTGCATGGCTGCTCTATATTTCTGTGTTTTGTCTGTATATCCTGATTTAAGTTGTAATTCTTATCAACAGCGTTCTTCTCTCCATGAACTAAGCACACTGCTTTGTCACCGACTCCAATAAATAAACACCTAGAAGTTCATGTCTGGTTTAAAAGCTCTTCATTCTGTATTAGACATGGCAATAACTTAAATCTCTCACAAACTCCACTGTCTCCACGTCCGTGCACTCGCAGGCTGCTGATGCTGATGTAAACACCCACTCACACCCAGATTACAGAACCATAATATTTTGATTTATGCTATTACCCATCCTGCTCTTAAATGTATCTCAGTAACAATTTGTAAAACCTGTTAAGTATACTTTTTTTGCCCAAGGCTCATCAAACTGTTTCTGTTTCTGCTTTCTGTCATCGATCTTAATCTCATGTTTGAACAGGCTTCTGGTCTGCTGTCCTTCCTCCTCCTTTCCTTATTGCTTTTTAATCTTTCAATTTCTTGCCTTTTCAAACCTTATTTTCCTAGTCTGACAATTTCTCTGCTTCCAGCTTCCTTCATATCATCCTATTCATACAGTTTTGACCCCAAAGCACTTGTTGGGTGACTTACTTGGTAATTATGGTGTCAGCAAGACATCAAATTTGTGCTCTGTGCAGCTGTTGTCATTGTCAGCACTTGATTTCCACTGTGTCTCAGTGTTCAATTAGGCAGCAAGTGAATGTAGCTGCAGCATAATGCTAACTGAATGGAGCCTTTGGGATTTAGGCATTGGTGGCTGTGGGATGGAGGATGAGTTGATTACCACTGCGGTAATATGAAGGTAACATCCAGACCACAGGCATGCCTGGGGAAGGTTTGTGTGTATCGGAGTGTAGATTAAAATTATCATAGATTTAGTCTTGATTTCTGCAAGGACAGTATTTATCATAATCTTCATGTATGCTGACAAAGTGTGGTATGAAATCAGAATTTGAGGTATTGATTAAGCTAAAAGATATTTGCGTAAATCAACTTTAGGATAAATAAAATCTTTACAAGGTGCAAAAATTGTACATTTGGAACACAACTATTACGATAAAAAATGTGAGTTGAATACAAAATATATATTGTGCATTTCTCTAGAAGTATTCATATTTTTAGGTCAATTTATTACTTTGAGGTAAACAGTAAATAGCATCCTGTATAGCATCTTTTGGAAGCTAGTATTCATATTTTTGACCAATTGCTGGGTTAAAATGTGACCATGTTGTTTGAACTCTACAAGACCCTATAACAGTGGGTACTTTCACAAAACAGTTCCATTACCAGGTTTGAGTTTGGAGCCAGAATGCAGGTGGATTCAGAGGACTGAACTGAATAAATTTTATTAAATGAAAGAGCTGTCGTGGCAGCAAACAAAAGAACTTACTTGACAGCAGATCACAGAGAACACAAGGAGGGAGACACAAGGAGCAGACCTGACTGTGGCGAAGACCAACAATCAACCAATGAGGAGGAAATGGAAAACACTGAATATAAAGGCAGAGCTGATGAGGTAGTTGGGAACAGATGACCGATTGCAAAAGAGGAGCAGGTGCAGATGAGAGGGACAGGCAATGGGGAACAGGTGAAGTGGGCATAACAGGCTGACTGGAAAACTACTGAAGAAATGACTAAGGAAGAGTGGATAATAGCACAAGGAACACGGAGAGCAAAGGGAGCAGAACTATACAAAAGCATAAAGAAACACAAGGATAACAGAACTACGGGAACACGAGTGCGAACCTAACCATAAAACCTAACACAAATTAAGCCAGCTGTGTCCCTCATAGATGTGAGCTTTCAGAAATGAAGTGAGCTTTATACGAGCAAAGGAGGTGTGGAGCAGAACTCATTGAAGTGGCGCCTACACAATAAATGTGCAATGGACGTCTCCTTTATCCTATTTTTAAAAACAGCAGTAGAAATCAGCTTAGCGATCCTCTTCATGGGCAATCAAATTCTTCAACTAAGTTCAAAGTTGCTGTGCATCATTATTGATCTTCTCCTCGGTAATGAATTTGTTTATTGTTATTTAGGCTTTTAAATACAGCAGCCAGGTGGTCGCACAGACCATATGTCATCATTACATCACATTCGGCCGCAAAGCCGGCTTACTTTTTCACACCGACTGTTACAGCTCAGTTACTACCTTGCCTGGTTTCAGTCCCCATGCAGCCTCAGTCCATTCAGAAGTCGCACTAAGGCATCTCAGAAGTGTTTTGTGAAGGTGCCTAGAATGACTTTTCAGTTGATTTAGGAAGTGCATCATCACTGATTTTGTTGTGGTATCTCTTGTAATCAGGTCTACAGGGCTTTTTGAAGAGAATCTTCTAAGCAAGTGGTGTTTCATTAATTTGGTCAAAAAGAAACCTCAACAGTGTGTTCCCAGAGGTTGTAGATAGTGTTTATCCAATGCTCTCTGTTCCTGTGTGTTTACATGTTTTTCGAGTTTCAGTTGTGACAACTGACAGAGGTGTAAGCTGATGGCTTTTCCTAAAAATTGCATTGCTGTTAAATACATTTACCCTCAGTCATCCTAACATAAAACATCTGCTGTATATCATACAGTATGCCTGGTTCTTTTTAAAGAAACCAGCAGGGGACATCTGTGGTGACATGTTGTCATTTTTACAACTTGTCACGTTAGCTTGTGCAAACTTACATACTGTATGTCTGTCAAATGTGGTGCATGGTAGCAGAGTTTTATTGAACCATGACATTGCGTGTGTGGTGGCATTGTTGTCATTGTTCAGAGTAGGGGTGCCAGTCAGACTTTTTCTGACAATTTAATTTTAGACTTTGTTATGTAAAAAAAGTTGTATACATCATGCAAAAACAAATTTGATAAAACAATGGCAACAGCAAAAATTTAATATTGAGCAACACACAAATAACAAAACCATGTTGCAGTTGTTTAATAATAATGTACAAAGTTCAGTTTAGAGCATTCAGTTTCAGCTTTCTTCACACCAGTACTACAGTCAGCTCATTTTTATCAATACAAAAGACAAACAGGCCAAAAAAAAACAAAAAAAAAAAAACGAACTCAAACATTATTTTAAGATTTACCAATGATTTTTTTCACAGCCAAATCAGGAAAATTATCCAATACCGCATCTATTAAAGCTTTTCTATCATTTCATTTCATGACAGCACATGGTGAAGGCCTGGATGCTAAGATGTTTATCCCAAGTCAAACACCACACAAAACAAGAGTTCCAGATATTTAATTTATTTTTCCTTGCATAACTTAACTACAGTTTGTGAGTTTAAAAATAATTACAAAGTCTATTGCCAGATTGATCACTAAAGATTAAGGTAGTGTTTCACTAGGTTGTGACTAGCTGACAAACATCATTCCCAAGGGAGTCTCCAGAATGTCTCACTGCGTTCCTGGTCGTTCTCAATTTCCTTGTGTGTTAGAGATGCCAACTAGTCTCCCAAAGTCACAGTCAGTAAGATCCAACCGTTACAGTGTGGTTGACGATGACAGCATAGTGACATTATTACAGTAGATCTGTGGTAAAACACCAACTAGAAAATAAATATTTATTTGAAATATTTTGCATGTATCTGTTATTTTAAAACAACTCCAAAATAACAGATATAACAGTAGGCCCATTTAATCAGTGCAGTAAGTTTTAATTTATTAGCTCATATGAAGGCTAAACTGAGACCTTGTGAGACTTTATCAGTCTGACAGTTTATAATGAATGTCACACAATTTGATTGAGAACCATGACCTATCTCACTATTAAGGGTGTATATCTCTCACTGATTCCTTCTTTAATAACAATTAAATTTAGACAAAATAATATTCTGTATTTTGATAAAATACTGCTGCGTGTGGGTTTGACTTTGTGCTTTATTAATGTTAAACACATACAAACTCATAACTTTTTTGTCCACAACTTTCTATTAATTTGTGTCACATTATTTTTATTTCACATCTGCAACACTGTTTAACATTGAATTACTGATATGATCTCTCTCTTTTTTTCCTCATTTAACATTCCTGCACAATGACTCAGGCAAAATCACAACCAAAACTAATCATAAAATTGAAGGGAAAACATTATAGCTAGCATAGAAATAAAGATGCATGGTAAATGTCAACCCCTTGTGACAGCATAAAGCTAGATATAAATGTACTGTAATTGATAGAACCTGTAATAAAGGAAACATACCTTATAAAAGGAAAACACAACAGCTGTCACTACTCAGCATCTGTGCACCAAATAAAATGCTACACATGTACTAATAATGAAGAATTCTGTGTAGAAACCCTAATGCTGAAGTACATGTTGATTAATGAGCAAAATTACATTTTGTCCAAGACACATCATGCTTTACAGCCATGAACCTTCACAAGCATTATTTATTTATTTATTTGGCCCTAGCAGATTCTGCTCAGAGAAATTCTGGCCCCTAAGCAAATTTTGTTGGTGGTCCCTGTTCCAACATTTTTTTTTTACCTTTTGAAGTGGTTTAGCACATGTGTGCGTTTGAGTTATGTTGGCTTTCAGGTCACCTACCTGGATTTAACAGAATTCTTCATGGTGAATCCTGATGACAGACAGTGACATTCAGAATAGCTGACCATTGATTATGCCTGCATGACATAAACATGCGTGTGAAAGAGGACTGGGTGTCTGTTGAAGTGAATGGGGTTGGTGTTGTGTGGGAGCATTACCATCTTATTAAGATTTAAATAAAAGAAAGTGTGTAGTTGTTGTCCTCTGGCTTTAACCTTAGGCAGTTAAGGGATTTTCTCTGAGTGGACAGAACATGCAAAACACCAAGCAAAGCACTGAAAGCAGGCTTTTGTAAAGACCTCTCTCTTACTTTTCTTTCCTATTCTCGCTCTTGCTTTTTGAAGCTGGTGCTTCATGCTGCCATCTCTCGTCCTTCCCGTCTTTGTCTCTTACACTCTCTTCATAAACCCGATGGCGGTCTTGAAGCCCGTTAAACTTTTTTTTTTCCCCCTCTGGTGAGACTTGAGCGGTGTCTGGCTGTAACTCTGCTGGTGAACTAAAGCTGACTGCAACTGCTGCCGGCCTCATCACACTGCTGATAAAAAGGTGATGGCAACAAACTGCCATCCTTCCATATGGTCAACTCCAAACACACACCGCCTGTTGAGCCAGAAAGGGTTGATTAGGGGCAGAAGTGACTCAAGTGACTGTTGAATTCCCTCTGGATATTCATGAGAATTTAACATAAAAGAAGTGGCTAATGTATTTCACTTTGTGAGCGATTGTTTGAGGGTGGTGAAGTGTCTTGGAAATTGAGTGCACTCCAGTTTATCTTGAAAATGCCAACTATAAAAAAAAGGCTATGTTGCTCGACTGTCATTGATAGATGAGGTTATTGGAGGCTGTTGAGAGCATTTCAAAGATCTGAAGTGTAACAGAATTTCTCTCTCAGCAGATGACCATGTGAACTATGTATAAAACAGAAACAAAAACAGTATCAAAGGGGAACTCTATTGGTCCCCACTTGTAAAGACACATACATATTGTCCTCTCAAGGGAGATTTTTAGAACACAACTGTGTTAGTCTGTTGCCAACTGAAAACATTGAGTTTTAAAATGTGCGTTCAGATTAAAATAGAGACAAACATAAAATGCTGTTGAGTTGCTTGAAAATAAATGGGAAACAGAAATTTTGGAACTTGTTATTTCCCACCATTGAAAGGCAAAAGCAGGCATCATTGTTTTTGCCTATGCTTGAGTATGTGTGTGTGTATGCCTTGCCTTTAACTGTTTGGGATCATCACTGTCTGTTAGCAAAATATTTCATCAACCACTGGACAAATTTTATTGAAACGTTCAGGAAATACTATTGGATGTACAGCTATAACTGAGTAACTTTTGAGAATCAACCCAATTCAAGACAGTTATTGCAGCCAACTGACTTTAGAGAACACAAAATTGCTATAATTCAGTAAATTTTACAGATACTGTACTAAACTGTGGTCTACATGTAGCTGACAGTCATCCACAACACATAGTCCAAGTGCTACTCATTGCTCAAGAACTTTGCTTAAAACTGTTGAAGTCAGCCCTGTTTGTCTGGTTGCAATACTGTATATCTCATTAACCATTGAACAAATTTTAATAAAACTTTCAGAAAGCAATTATTGGCTGTATATCTACAACTGATTAACTTTTGGAGTCAAATGATTTTGTTGCACTCATTTATAAACAATGTGTAGTTTAATGAAGCATGAAGTTGCATTTGAAGTTGGGATTAGTAACGTGAATAACTAGAAGCACTCAGAGAGTGTAAACCTCTGCCAAGTCCACAGCATCCTTAAAAAATATTCCTATCTGGATCACCACCAAAATTTTAATCAATTGTTTTTTTTTATGTGACAACCCCAACATTTCCTGAAAAATGTTATCAAAATCTGTTTATTAGTTTTTAAGTAATCTTGCGAACAGACAAATAAACAAACCAAAACTACTGAAAACATAACCTCCTTGGTGAGGAAATGACCAGTGAATTGTGTGTAATTTTTCACATCATGTCACTTTAAAAGTCATCAACAGGTTGGGTATGGCTGGTGTGGATTTTTTTTCTCCCTAGGATCAAGTTGTGATGTTTTTGTTTGTTTGTTTGTTTTTTTCTGGAGTTGTGCTTTTTGTCACCTGTTTTTACTTTTTATACCATCATCTGCTGTTGGTTTTCAGAAAATCTCTTTAATAGTTTCACGGAATGGGGCGGCAGTAGCTTGGTGATCAAGTTGGAAAAAAAATGAGAAAATTAAAGCTGAATTTCTCAAAAGAATAATCTGAGCAGCACACTGCTCTTATCTGACCCTTGTCTTGCTGGAGTGGTAGATTTTTTTATTTTATTTTATTTTTTCACCCTAGGATTTGGAATTCTTTTTTTTTTTTCGATATTCAAGGGAAAAGGGGGCTCCTGCAGCAGCTGCTGCTGTCTGGGTTTGGTATGTGGGTCTACTTCAATGAGAAAGTGCTCCTCTCCGGTGTTTTTCTTTCAGCATAGTTTACATTCCTGCATAGACGTAGGATGGAGGGTTTTGTCTTCAGTTACTGCTGTAAGAAAACAAAATGTGAGGTGATGTTTCTGTGCGGGCCACTCCTTAGTGGTTAGTATGCATAACAGGCACACTCCGGTGAACAGGTCAAGGTTGGAGGTGAAGGGTGAATGGAGCTAATGCTTTCATGCTCTTGATTCAGCTCCTCTCGGGTGTAATACCCGCCTGTCAATTTGTTTGAGCGGCGGATTTACATAATGAATTTATATTAGCCACTGTTCTCCACACACTCCCTCTTTTCGCTCCCTGCTCTCTCTCACAGTGGTGCACTTACTCCCTTTACTTTCTCTGCCCCCCCCCCACTCCCCACCCCTCCATCTTCCTCTCATCAAGTTTACCAAGTGCCCAGAGAGCAGACTGTTTAAATGCAAACGAGCCTCATTTCCAAACTGACGCCACAGCCCAAGTATGCCTCGCATACAAGAGTCCAAGCCCCGCTGAGAGGCTTCGACAAGAGATGGATGGATGTAGATGATGGAAAGAGAGAGTGATGGAAATACAGAATGGATGTGGTTGGTGGTGTGTGAGAGTAAAATAAGATTCAGAACAGCAGGATAGTGGAGCTCGTAGGTGTCTGTCGCTATTGACATTCCTTCTAGAGAAGAGTTGACGAACAAGCTGCTGTCTTGTTAGTCATAATATTCCTTTCACCACACAATGATGTATTTATAATTTATGCAGCAACATAGAGCCATGCTCAACCTGACTGTAGTATTTTTTTTCTTTCTGACACAATGTAAAAAAAAAAAAGACCGTTACCTTAAAGATCATTTCACAATTGTGCAACTGCAGTACTGGACCAATTTGGCCAAGCATAATCAGTCTTGAAACCCTTTCTGAAAAAGCAAGAGGAACAAATGGAACATGGCTGCCTGCAGGTCACTGTATACCCATGCATTGTCTGTTCTGTTCCCCTCTGCTGTAGAAGCACAGCTGTAATAGATCACATAACCTATCAGCTTCAAAACATTAAACAACTAACATGTTGCTCATGTTACATAAGCCTTGTTCCAAATCAACACCTCTGAAACTTCCCACTTCACAAGATGACAGAATACGTTCCTTTAAGTTTTTGAAACATTTGGTGTCTGACTCCATTTTCTTGGGGACAGTCATTGATCTACTGCACTTACAATGCCTATAAAAAGTATTCATGCCTTTGAATGTTTTATGCTTTTATTGCTATTATAAACCAGCCATGGTCAATATAAATTGCCGTTCTTTAATAAAATTTAAAAAACTTCTTCAATATCAAAATGAAATAAATGTTCTACAAAGTAATGCTAATTAAAAATGTAATGTAAGAAAGTGATTGCATAAATATTCACCAACTTTAAAGTGACTGTCCTGATTCAACTCAGAGAAAAGATTATTGAAAAGTACAAGTCAGAGGATGGATACAAAAGGTTCCGTTAAATCCATCCTGAAGACATGGAAGGAATATGGGACATGTGTAAATCTACCAGGAGCAGGCCGTCCTCACAAACTGAGTGACTGTGAAGAAGGAGAACAGTGAGAGACCACCAAGGAGCTCCGAGCTTCAGCAGGTGAGAGGGAAGAGACTGTACATATAACAACTGTTACCCAGGTTCTTCACCAGTCTGAGGTTTATGGGAGAGTGGCAAAGAGAAAAACAAAACTTAGATTGAATCTCCACTAGAGTATGGCAAGTTCTAGTGGAGATTTAATGTGAGTTTTGTTCAGCACTTAAAATTATATTTCATAGGTGTCACACTATGTAGGTGTTGGGATTGACTGCACATGAAATTTGGCTCAATATCTGTAAAACTGACTTAGTTGTAGCCATTTTGGTGTTGGCTGAGGTCAGTTAGCTGTGGTGGCTATCTTGAATTGGATTTTCTCTAAAAGTTTATCAGCTGTTGTAAGTTTCTGGCAAATATCTTGCACAGTCAGTTTCACTTGGAGTTCGTGTTATGAGTGACTATCAGCTACTGCCACAACAAAGTTTACCACAATATCTGCAAACTGACTAAATTATGGGAACTTTATGTTATTAAAGCCAGATGGCTGTGGCGGCCATCTTGAATCAGGTTGACCCCAAAAGTTAATCTGTTGTAGATGTACGTCAGATAATTACTTTCTGCAAGTTTTATTGAAATGTGTCCAGTGGTTCATGAGATATTTTTGTGACACACATGCACACAGGCAAACACACCTGCAGGCACACACACACATAAGCACACACACACAGGCACAGGCAAATTAAGGCCACTGTTTCAGAGTTTATGTAATACAGCACGTGTGTGAACAAGCAGCACCTGACATTTCTCCCACACACGTCGCCATCAGCCTTACAATGAAGATGTGTGGTCATTCAGTTCCTGCTTTCAGCACACACACACACACCTGACAGCGACAGGGGCCTTACACCACTGTTGATGACAAGGAGCCACTGTAAAACTTCCCTGGAGGCCCTTGGTGGCTGCGGTGTCACAATGAGTGTGTAGCTCTCGAACATGCCTTGTACTGTAGTTAGCGGCTTGTCTGTCCCCTCCAGCTCCTCCTCCTCCTCATGCTTTTTCTTTCACTTCCACCAACTCTGTAGTGTACACTAGGTAATAGCCCCCCAGCCCTCCCTTCACTCTTTTCATACTTAGTTTGATAGACTTGTCTGTCATCCTCCTCCTCTTCCTCCCTCAGTCTATTTGGGCCCAGTGTGTGAGCTAGGTAATGATGCAGCTGGGCCATTAAAAGCAGGGGGCTATTTGACAGCGCCCCATGCCTTTCATTCCTTGCGCCCCCCCCTCCTCCTCCTCCTCCTACACACATATACAAATGCACACACACACAGGCCCTGAAAAGACCCAAATGATCCCCGCAGGAGTAAATGGAGCCGTCACCCTGACGCTGAGCATTTCTCTCTAGATGAGGATTGTGCATTTGTTTTGGGGGGAAAAAAGAGAGGGAGGGGTGTGGGTGTATGAAGAAAGAGAGCTGAAGTTAGGTCTTTCTGCCTCTATCGACTGTCTCTCCCCTCCCTCCTCACCCACCCTCCCACTCCCACATCTTTTTTGAAGATTGTGTATGTATGTGTTTGAAGTCTGTCCATTTGTCTTAGAAGATTGTAGACAGCTTGTATTGACTATTGAAGTGTGTATGTGTGTGTGTGTGTGTGTATTTCTGTTGATGAGCTGAAGGTGTTAAAGCTTGATGTGAATAAGCTTCATCCATCAGCCGCTGAGGTCAGCAGCACTAAACTGGAAGTTCTGGGTGGTCCAGTGTTTTCATTAAAGAACACAAGCGCTTCATATTTGTCCACTGTAAGAGACAGAGGGATGGTTGGGTGTCCACACTCTCACTGGACATTTGCCTATCTTTGTGAAATTCAGGTTTAAAGTCATGATCAAAACTGTGATAAGGTTTAGCAACAACTTCATACTTTTAAACAAATCATTGTTTATTTTTAGATTTCACATTGTAACTCAGCAACATAGAAAAATTACCAAGAGGAATAAATACTTTTTCAACCCACTGCAGTGTATGCTTTTATTAACATAAACTTAAAAGTGATAAGAACATTGACACAGATGTGTCTCTGGTGATATGTACTGGAAGTGCCATCTAAGATATTAACTAAGAAAGTTGGGAAACAACCTTCAGTAGATTACAGCACACAGTTTAATCTTGCCAACAGGCACAATAAAATGTGCTTTTTAAGTATGACCAAAAGCATCGATCAGCATTATGGTTGAAAATGTCTTCTTTGAATCTGTAGATCATTTGTCTCACAAGCGCAAGGTCCAACAGTTCATATGTTCCACAAAGAATAAGAAACCCATAAGTCCATACATTCTGTAGAGACCGGGCCTCGACCTGAGGCACTGGTAACATGTCAGTACATAGGAGAGAAGTCTCAGAAGCTTTTAGAAACAAGATATTACCAAAACCAAATCAGAGACCAGGGCAGCCGTGCACCACCCTTTTATAAATTCTCTTCTCATTTACAGCCATGAGTCTCCTATTCAAGGTGCAAATGTTATCAGCCCTGATTTTTACTTTATCCTTTCAGAGTCCTAACAAGTAGGTGTCCTTTAGAAGTTGGATTGAACTAGCTGTTTTATACCTTTAACATAGCAAATAGCAGTAAAAATAAAAAATCGGCCTTGTAAAATTCTGTGTATCTTGTATATCAAATTTCTGAGTAATCTGAGACTATCGGTAGGAAATTGTAAATAGCATGCATGGGTGAGACATTAGTACAGTGACTGACAGGTCTTTGGAGGACACAATGAAGTCTTTTCACTGTAGAGCTGTGCACATGTTTGTGTATGAGTTAACATGCCTGCAGACGTGGTGTTTAGCTTCCATTAGCATGCAGTTAGCTGATTGTATATTGATAATTACTTGAGCATGCCTCAGTCCTTAGTTCATTTTTAAGCACTGTAAATAAAGTGTCTCTGGAGGCTAATCTAGTCATTACACAAACCATTATGTTGAAATGAAGAGTGACTTCTCGTAGTGAATTACTGCGTCCATGCATTTACATACATTACTGCTTGTTTTGTGCGGCCCTACTATGTGAGTGGGGAGCACAGTGTGAGCGCTCACAGCGAGGACTCTGCTGGCTCCTTCTGCTTGTGCGGTCGGATGGCTGGTTGCCGTGGAGCTGATAGGTGCACGCTAAAGCCTCATTGTAGAGAAGCTTTAATTACTTTTTTCTAAAATAACACATCTTCAGACTCTTCACCACATTGACTGCATGAAACACAACGCAGTAACTTTTCCACTTTGCAGAGTTTTTTTTTTATTTAAGGAAACAAGTTCAGAATACAGACTCTTCTTTCTAATATAAACAGTGGTGAAGAGAGTACTCAAACAATGTACTTAAGTAAAAGTACAAATACACAGGTAAAATGTACTCAAGTAAAAGTACAATTTTAACATTTGTACTGAAGTAAAAGTAAGAAAGTACTGACTTTTAAAACTACTTAAGTATTAAAAGTAAAAGTACTTGTCGTTTGTATTACCTAAAGGCTAATACAATGTCCTTAAGTGTACCTATCATATTTAATTTTAATACATCAGTAATGTACCATTTTAATGAACAATGCTGATGATTTGTTGCTTACAGCTAATGAAAACATGACATTTCTGATTAGATTACAGACCAATAAAAAACATAAT
>NC_051445.1:26412210-26427358 GCF_001649575.2 Kryptolebias marmoratus
TTGTCCTACTGATGCCCGGGTGTGCAGAAAACTTAGATGTGTGGTGCCAGTGTATCACCTGGGATCGTACCGCAGTAGGAACATAAAGCTTGTCCTTGGGGCCGATACCAGGATCCGGATCCTTCTCTTGAGCCTGGATAACCGCCGCCTCAATTCCCCAGGAAACTGATCCTACCACACAACCAGCCGGAAGGATGGTGTCAGCCTCCTCGACAGTCTCCTCAGGTGAGTACTGTCTAGATAGAGCATCTGGCTTCCCATTCTTAGACCCTGGACGGAATGAAATATTCAAATTAAATCGGGAGAAAAACAATGACCATCGGGCTTGTCGTGGATTGAGACGCTTAGCAGAAGATAGATAAGATAAGTTCTTATGATCGGTCCAGACTATTATGGGAAACTCCGCACCCTCTAGCCAATGTCGCCACTCCTCCAGTGCTAACTTGATAGCCAAAAGTTCCCTGTCACCGACAACATAATTAGTCTCTTGAGGAGTCAGTTTCTTTGAAAAGAAGGCACAGGGGTGTAATTTACTGTCTTGATCAGATCTTTGAGACAAAAAGGCGCCTACCCCAGAATCAGAGGCGTCCACCTCCACTATAAATTGTCTCGTGGGGTTGGGTTGAATGAGCACCGGAGCCTGAGCGAATCTTTCCTTTAACTCAGAAAAAGCTCGGTCAGCCTCCTCATTCCAGATGAATGTTCTCTTGGTGGAGGTTAAAGCTGTAAGCGGTAAGGCTACCTGGCTGTAGTTCTTGATAAAACGCCTATAAAAATTGGCGAATCCCAGGAAGCGCTGCAACTGCTTGCGAGTTTCAGGCATGGGCCATTCCATAACAGCCTTAATCTTTTCCGGGTCGGACCGAACCTGCCCACCCTCGAAGATGTATCCGAGGAAGTTGACTGAAGAAGTGTGAAACTCGCATTTCTCAGATTTCACAAAGAGTCGGATCTCCAGGAGACGTTGCAGTACAAGTCGCACGTGGTGATGATGTTCCGCTGTGGATCCAGAATATATTAAAATATCGTCAAGATAGACGAAGACAAACACATTCAAGAAATCCCGGAGCACATAATTTACCAATGCCTGGAACACTGCTGGAGTATTACAGAGTCCAAACGGCATGACAAGGTATTCGAAATGACCCAGGGGTGTCTTAAATGCCGTCTTCCATTCGTCCCCCTGGCGGATTCTGACGAGATGGTAGGCGTTACGTAGGTCGAGTTTCGTAAACACAGTAGCTCCCTGTACTGACTCAAAAGCGGATGACAGCAGTGGTAAGGGATACTTGTTCTTGACCGTGATCAGATTTAGCCCTCTGTAGTCAATGCAAGGGCGTAGCGACCCATCCTTCTTTCCAACAAAAAAGAACCCGGCTCCCAACGGAGAAGTGGAGTGCTGGATGATTCCTGCTGTGAGCGACTCATTAATGTACTTCTCCATGGAAGCTCTCTCTGCCTGAGAGATATTATAAAGCCTGTTGGAAGGCAATGGTGCCCCAGGTAGAAGATCAATAGCACAGTCATAGGGCCGGTGAGGTGGTAGTGACAAAGCTCTGTCTTTACAAAAAACCTGACCTAAATCATGATACTCTTCAGGAATAGTAGATAGATCTACGGAACCAGCCTCATGGGAACTCGTGACCGGTGTGCTATAAGGGACAGCAGACTGTAAACAGACAGACAGACAACGGGTTGACCAGGAAATTATCCTTAGTTTCCTCCAGTCTATATGTGGATTGTGTTGCCGCAGCCAATCTGACCCAAGCACAATCTCGGTCTGGCGGATGGGAAAAACAAAAAATGACATGACCTCTCTGTGGTTTCCTGAAAAAACTAGCTCTAACTCTTTAGTTTTATGCGAGATCTGGTTAAGAACCCTACCGTCAAGTGCGGTGACCTGAATGGGCGCTGGTAAAATCTCAGTCTCCAACTGATGGTCTAACACAAATCTAGGATCTATCAAGTTCTGGTCACTCCCAGAATCGATCAGAGCCCTTACTTTTAACTGATGTGGACCCCATAAAATAATGGCAGGCAACATCATACGTGGGGTCTCAGTGAAATGGGTTGGGTCCGTCAGTTCCCCCTTTACAACTGACGGACCTTCCTGTTTAACCGAAGGGGACACTTCAACACAAAATGCTCGGGTGACCCACAGTAAAAGCACTGGTTCTCCCTCCTACGCCTGTCTCTCTCCTCAGCTGTGAGCTGAGTCCGACCGATCTGCATCGGCTCTGCCTCCCGGACGGAGCTCTCTGTGGGCCTAACGGGCAGCACCGGACCTGCAGCGGGCTGCTGAGGTCTAAACATCTTGGCTCTCCTCCTCTCTCTAATTCTACCATCCAGCCTGGAGGCTAAAGAAATTAACCCCTCCAGGGTCTCAGGCTCCTCAAAGGGAGCTAGATCATCCTTTAAGGATTCGTCTAAAGCCTGGTAAAATGCTGACTTTAATGCCGTGTTGTCCCATCCGGACGCCGCGGCCAAAGTATGGAACTCAATTATGAAATCAGATATCGGTCGGTCTCTCTGTCTGACGGACCACAACCGTCGGGAGTCACTAGTACGGTCACGTGTCGGGGCAAACGTCTGCTTAAATTCAACCAAGAATTCATCAAAACTACAACCATAGTCATTAATATTAGAAAAACGGGCCTCTGCCCACTGTAAGGCTTTACCTGTGAGAAGACTCAAAATAAATGAGATCTTAGCCCTATCCTGAGTAAAAGACTGAGGGGACCGATTAAATGCAATAGAGCACTGTAGTAAGAACCCGCCACATTCACCAACCTCACCGGAAAACTTGTCAGGGTTTGGAGGCACGACATCACGAGCCTGAACGGTTGGTTGAATGACAGGAGTAGACACCGCGCCCCCTGATGGACCGGGGGAAGTGCTGGGCGTGGGTTGTGACACGGCTCCGGCGATAAACTGGATCTGCCGGCCCTGTTCCTGCAATTGGTCCAAAATAGCTTTGAGAGCATTTTCATGGGATAATAACTGTTGTTGCTGCTCAGAAACGGTTCTCCGGAGTGCGTCTGTACGGCCAGGAGTAGGGTCAGAGTGTTCTGTCATGATCTTGGGCAGTGTCTTACCCCACATGCAGAACACACTCAGGAGACCAGGTGATTAAAGTAATAATGTTTATTGTAAAAGGGAATGAGCATGTAACAGGAGCTGGGAGCTGGCTTCTCTGGGACCAGGTGTTACTGTGAGGAAGAGTCCAGGTTTATTCAACTGTGAATTTGATGAGAAAATCCTGAAGAACTGCGGCTTACAGGTTTGTAGACGAACTCGGCTTTGGAGGAGTGCCAGAGTCTGGAATCTGATGTTCGGTTGTTTGTGCTGATCCGCAGTGGCGTGGCATCCAGGTGGCGGTGGAGGGTGAGCAGGGTTCGGTGAAGAGGTTCTTCTGTGGCTCTTAGCAACAAGGTAGGTATTCTTCGGCAAAAGCTGTGGCTGAGGACTAGGAAACTCAGTTTCTCCTGGAATGAAGCAAACACACATGAACGAGGCAAAAGACAAGGTAGAACTCTGTAACATGAACAAACTAGGTATCTCAGCTTGGTCAGGTAGGTATCAAACGTACCACACGTCTTAACACTCTGACAGGGAGGCGTAGTCTGAGCGCTTCCTATAAGCCTCCCTTAACGAGCCCCAGATCAGAAACACCTGCTGCCTCCACCACCTGGAAAACCCCGCGCCACCTACTGGAGAACACATAGAAGCAGCAAGCCACAAACAACAGAGCATTCCAGACTCCTGACAGTTATGTGCTGAATAATATTGATTAGTTGATTCCAAAGGTTAACCAGCTGTATATGTACATTTAATAATTACTTAATGAAAGATCTTTAGCAATGAGTAGGATTTAGAGTTTGTGTTGTGTATGACTCTCAGCTACAACCAAAGCAAATTTTAGCACAATATCTGTAAAATTGACTGAAGTATATACAGTTTTGTGTTTTCAGTTGGCTGTGGCAATTGTCATGAATTGGGTTGACTCCAAAAGTTAATCACATGTAAACATACATACATTGATTATTTCCTGAAAGTCTTATTAAAACCCATTCAGTGTTACATGAAATATTTATTCTGACAGATTTTACTCCAAATAGTTATTGACAAAAATTTAAACAAAGATCTCGTCCAATCTATTAGTTCTCAGAATATAAGTTAGGGTTCTGTCTCAGCTACTGCCACACCAAATTTTAGTATCTATAAAATTGACTAACTGGCCATTTTTGCAGTTTCTGCACTCAGTTGACTATGGCAGCCATTTTTAACCAGGTTGACTCTAAAAGTTATTCAATTGTAGATATATGTCCAGTGATTACTTTCTGCAAGTATCATTAAAATTCCTCAAGTAGTTCATGAGATATTTTGGAAACACACACACAACTACAAGCAAAAACATGATTGCCCATTGTTTAAACGCTCAGGCTGAGCGGTAATGTTTTTGAGGGCTCATCTTTCTAATATAACTAATATTGACACACTGATTGCATTCCCTATTATTCAATTAAACTGATACTTCTGTTCTCATTTCATTTTCCTAGTGACTGAGCGTATATCAAATGTTTGAAAACAGCCTAGATGTTCTGTCCCTCCAATAACTTACAGGCCGACTGATGAAAAAAAAAAACTTTTTACTTTTATAAAAAAGAACCAATAAAGTTCTGTCCTAGTTTACGCTTCCCAGTCCTAACAGTGTATTTGTATGGATAGAGTAAAAACTCTCAAAGCGTCATACGGTGCCGGAACATTACATATGAATTATTTATGGCCCCAAAAATGTGATAACAGCAGTTGAAAATTGGGAAAGCTGGAAACTGACATCCTTTTACACAAGTGAGGATAAACAAGCCTTCCAGGGCACATCTCATCTTTTTTTCCTGCTCCATACTGGTGCACAGGCCTAGATTTTAAGTGGGTGCCATTCAGGACTGGTACTGAGTGTGCATCTGTGCGTGTGTGTGTATGTGTGTAAGCAGAGTGATAATTATAACTGTCTGACACCTCGGAGTTCCCAGACTGGGAGGCCTCACAGATCAGCAGTCAGTCAGTTAGCTGTGTGTGGGAATTGCGTACATAGATGTGTAGTTTGGTGTGTGTGTGTGTGTGTGTGTGGCACATTTCTTTCTGCATCCTCCACTGTCACATTGCCATAGAGAGTGAGAAAGAACGTCCCAACGGACACCTCTCAACCACGCTGTGTCATTTCTCCTGTCTACCTCCTAGGACGGCCCAACAAACACTTGTGATTCTAAAAATGTGTATGCGTTATGCAAATGAGAAGCTACTTACGCTGGACCCCAGGGGGTCTGCAGTGACTGTGTGTGTGAGGAGAAGTGAGGGGAAGACAGAGAGATATGACACGGCTCTGCCATGTTTTTGCATCACGCAGTGAACCCCTGGTGTTAGAACTCATTTGTAATACACGCCGCAGCCGCTTTCTGTGTGTGTGTGTGTGCCCTTCTCATCCAAGAATCTGAGGCCTATCAAAAGACTGTATGTGACATTTGATTGACTTTTGTGTCAGTGAACTGTCACTTCCATGTAGGAGATAAACTCTCATGTCTCTGCTGACCAGAAGTGTTCAGTTTCAGTCATGTCCAGTTGTATTACTGCCGCAGTCACGGTCGTTTTCAAATCTTCATTGATCTATTCCCTGACCGAACAGCATACCTTGTATCACTTTCCTAACCTGATGACTTAAAGCAAGAGTTCTTGTTTTGTTTTTTAAATTTTATTTGTTGGCCACTGAGGACCCACACAGCAGCAATACTGGAGCTTGACTTTGTTATAACCTCAGAGTCCTGTCCGAAAATTATAAAAAAAAACATTTAAAGTCAGCATTGACACTATTGTTCTTCTGTTTATAGTTTCCATTTTTTGGTATCTAACTAGTTCAGCATCCTTTCAGCAATTTTAACTGGTTTTGTTTTATATTGTCAATGTAATTGTTGTTTTAATTTTACATATAAACAAAATAAACTAATTTATATTCACAATGTCGCACACTAACTTCTGAATTGTCTGAAAGTTTTAAATTTGTGTCTTTCACTGCTATAAGACTTACAGGTTTCACTTGAATTTTCCCAGAATGCAGAGAGTGTACACCTAAGACTCCATAGACATCTACTATATTTCAGATCAAAATATTAGTATAGTCTTTCTAACTTATCATATCTCTCAATGTCAATTTATTTATATAGCACATTTAAAAACAACAAGATTGACCAAAGAGCTTCACAAGCCGGTTAAAAACGATAAAATAAATTCAAAAAACACATCACACACAAAACCAGCAAGTACAGTAAAATGGGCTAAAAACAAAGTCAAACAAGGAAACACTACAACATAAAAGATCTGATGAGACTCGAACTGAACTCAAATTAAAAGCCAGTTTAAAAAATGTTCAGGCATGATTTAAAAGACTGTTTTGACTCTGCACTATGAATGTCAAGGGGGCAGGTTGGTCCAGAGTCTGGGGGATGCCAATGCAAAAGTCTGATCCCCTCTGAGTTTTAATTTAGCCCTCAGCTGCACTAAGAGCATCTGGTTGGAAGATCTCAGTGCACTTTTGAAGTTATAAATTTAGGAAGTTCAGTCTAATAATTGGGAGCCAAACCATTTAAAACTTTAAAAGTGAGTAAAAGAACCTTAAAATCACTACAAAAACAGACAGGCAGCCAGTGTAAATCTGCTAAAACTGGAGTGATTTGGTCATGCCTTCTAGTAGCCGTTTAAAGATGTGCAGTAGTGTTCTGGACTAACTGCAGGCGATGGAGAGATGATTGTTCAAGACCAACATGTAGACAACTTCAGTCGTCCAATCCAGTGGTGATAAAGGCATGGCTAAGAATTTCAATGTCTTTAGATGAAATGTAAGATTTTGTTTTGATGTAACTGATAAAAACTGGTTTTGACAACTGTGGACACTTGCTTCTCGATTTTAAAAGAACTGTCTAAGAACACTCCAAGATTCTTGAGAGTGAAGGAACAATGAGGAGCAAAAGGAGCAAGGAGATCTGTTAACTCACTGAGAGGAAGACGATTTCCAATTACAATACTATCATTCTTCTTTTTTATTCAGGTTCAAACAAACAGTGTACGTTCAACAATGTGTCTTGTACATAAACCACCGCAGAAACAAAAACGTTCACATTTGTGACTATCTGTCTTTTACAGCTCACAATTCAATGAAAAAAAAACCCAACTAACTTATAGTTTTCATACAGCAACTGTTTGGATAGATATTTTGTAGCTTATTTTTACTCTAAACATAGCTAGATTTACACCTAATGCTTTCTGGTTTGTTTGAAATGTTTAGTTAAACTTTTTTTGGGGAAAGTGTTTAAAATAAAGTGTTATTTTCTTTCAGAGGGTAAATTGACAGGTTTGTTATGTTTCTCGTTCGTGTGTATTTAGGATTTGAATGGTCCTTCTAGGGTTTCACTTTCCATCTTCATTGTATGTGACAGCAACAAGTGCAGAAAACAACAACAGCAGCAACAACAAAATCAGCCTCAGACAGAGAACCCAGGATCTGTGCATCTTTCAGCTCTGTTTTTACATTTTAAACATTTGTTTCGGAGCATAAACATCAAGTGAATGCCGAAATTAGCTGCCAGGAACAACCATTTTTATAACTTGATTAGGGAACTCTATCCTGACCAAAGCACTTTGCATTTTCATCTGACCAAGATTGTTTGTGTATGTGCGTGTGTGCATGTGTGTGTGTTTGGATAGCATTCCATTTACTATGTTTTCATCTATGTGAGGACATAGAAAGCACTTACAAACAATAATGGAAAACATCGTGCATTTGATCTAAAGCCTTCCTTCCCAGTCAGCAGAAGGCTGTAAAAACAGGAACATCTGAACTTTGTAGAGGTGTAATGTCTTTTATTACTGTTACTGTGTGTCTCTAATGGCACTTTCAGCCTTTAAGTCTCAGCTTACATTGGATTTTACGCTTGAACTGTGTGCTGCGCTTATAAATATTGCCAACAATAAAACTGAAAAGACTTCTTCCCGAAAGTGATTACACTAACCAAAATGGAAACATATAGAAGAACTTCATGTCAGCACTTTAACCCTAAACCAGTTACAACAGTGTCCAGTTGACTCAAGTAATGACTATGTTTACTTCCATGCACACTTCCATTAAACTATTTTGGATTCACCTGAAATCTTTCTGAATTGATTTGTTGACTTGGTTTGCTTTAGCAATCCCTTTGACACCTCACTTTTCCCCCCTTCTTTTGGTATCTAAAATACAAACTGTGCATAAATATACTTTAGAGAGGTGCATTAAAAATATGAAATTTCTTCTCTTGTTTCCAAAATGATCTCCAGGTTGCCATGTAGCACTTTAGAGAAAAGCCAAAAAGGTCCAATCATTGCACATCTTACATAAACTTCAAAAACAGCTTAGATAAGCAAGAAAAACGTAAACATTCTAGTTATGTTTTTGTCTTTTTTTACTAAAAACTGTACTTCCTGTTTAAGACTCTTTAATCCTTGCCAGTCTTGCTACATAGCAATATTTATTTTTGGTGTCATCAGACCTTACTGGTTAATTTATCATGCATCTAAACTAGAATAAATATTTTCAAAATACCCTCTATGATTGAATACCTGTTCATCAGGTTATAGTGAAATGAATTTTTTTGTTTGTGCTATACCTGGGAGTTATATCAGTGATCAAATGCAGAAACTTTCCAACACAGAAGAACTAAACAGATGACTGAGATCCTGTAAGAAAGTCTTGTGAGAAACTGGTTAAGTACAGTAGATTATTTGTGGTTGTTTCCTGCTTCGAACTTGGTTAGATTAGACTGAGAGTTAATGTTGAGTTGAACCTGGTTTGCAGTATTTTCTTCCTCAGTCATGACTTATTAGTTAATAAATAAAGTTTTCTTTGGTTAATTAGTCTACAACATACAGCTCTGGAACCAATTAGGAGACCACTGCTAATTTTTCTGAAATCAGCATCTCTATATGTATGGCAGCCATTCTGTTCAATGCCAACACAAGCACACTTCATTCTATCTAATGAGGTCCTGATTAGGTGATCACCTGAACCAAATCTTATTTAACGAGTAAAAGTCTAAGAACCACTGCTGTGGTCTTCAATAAGCTCTTGCATTAAGACCAGCTGGGTGACAAAAAAAAGAACTAGAAGTAACCCAAGAGTAACTGGAGTTTAAAAAATAGCTATTGACCATGCCTAAAGAGTGGAAAGAAAGGTTTTGAGTGAGGAAAAGAAGGATTCACTTTAGGCTTTACTGGCAAAAGGATAAAGTGAGCATCAGGTTTTCAGTCAGTTCAGGTGTGGATGAAGGACCATGAGATCCAGACTCTATAATGACCAGCCCAATCTTCAGACCTGAACCCCATAGAAAACCGCTGGAATGTCATCAATAACATGATGGAAGGTCGCAGCCATCAAACAAAGCTGAGCTGAGTGAATTTCTGTCCCATAAGTAGCAAAAAGTCACCCAACAGCAATGTGAAAGATTAGCGGAGAGCTCGCCAATCACATGAAAGCTGTGATTAAAAATCAGGATTATTATACCAAAAGCTGATTGTTGATGTCCTCCTAAGTTAAAATATTAGTATTGTGATGTCTGAAAAGGGATACAGCCCTGTTTTCTTTGCATTTATAAAGGGTCTGAAAACACAGCATCTTTTTTGTTATTCTGACCATCACTACGTTCACACTGTCGGTCTTAATGCAGATATTAAATGCATCAAATACTGATCCCATCATGCTAGTATCGATATGAAATGACACCTTGGTTAGTTTATCAAATGCTTGTGTAGATTCTCAGTCATCCTGGACATGGCAAATCTAAAAAGTTTTTTTAAAAAGACAAAACAACAGGACTTTTATTCTGTAATCTAAAACTATGGGGAGTTTCAAGCTTTAACCTGCATGACGCTGGTATTGATAATATCAATATTTGGATTGATCCACACATTTCTACTTCAGTGGTGTAAAAGTCAGATGAAATGCGACATTACCATTCAGACATAGGTTGCTTTGAAAAATATCAGATATTTATCAGATTTAGTACCACATATGAGTGACATGGGTTGGATATGAAAAATCTAATTTGTGACATTCGGATTGAAATAAAAGAAATCAGACATGAATCACTTATGGGCAAAAAAACAAAAACAAAAAACAGATTTCGGTAACTTCGGCCTGTAATGTGAATGTAACCTGTTTGTCATGTTCTACGCATAAAAGCTCTAAATGACAAGATTTTTAAATTGAAATTTGGAAGAAATGCTCTCATTAGGTTATAGAATAAAACAGAAATGTCAATTTTACTTGAACATATACTTATAAATAGTAAAATCAGAGAAAATCTGAAAAACAGAACTTTCTTAATTTGTTAAAGAGCTGAAAGTGTCCCATTTATTTCCCCATAAAGTATATAACCTGACAGCACTGAACATGCTAATGCTGTGATGTGGGAACAAAAGAACAATTTAATCTGAGTAGATGGTCAGATGTTAACTTCGTAAAGTAGTGATATTAATACTGACTGAAATAACTGCAAAACTATAAAAACTCTGAGGTTGAATGCTCCTAGCAAAGGTTTTCTGCTTCTGTCAATAAGTCAATATTGTTTCTTTTTTTGTTTGGTTAGGGTTTGTTTTGTGTTTTTCTTTGTATTTTAAGAGATAACACAAAATATAATATCATACAAAAGTGATTACAACGAGCTTTTTTCTACTGTCAATTTGTAATTCTAACAAGTAATCCTGCAGTCACATGGCAGCTTTTTTGGTCTCAAGGTTGTTGTTCCAAATGAGATCTGTTGCATTGCAGCAGAGAAATTAGTGTCTCAGTGTGCAGATTGCCAGAGATTCCTCGTGTCTTTTGGCAGCTAAAGGAAAATTTTTTTTTTTTTCATTTCTAATTTCTTTTATTTCTACACACGTTCAACACAGTATCAGTACTAATTGGACTTATTAGATAATTCACAAACAAAAACAAATGACATTATGACACAAATTAAAAAGCCTGACTTGTCTGACCAAGAAAAAGCATTCTTACAATTAACAATTTAATGCCTTAGATAAATAATATATATTAGCACCATTACTGAAGGGTTTGTTTATTTATTCATTTTTTTTACAATTTACTTCAAAATTTGTGTAAAAAAATGAGACACTGTAATTAAAATGGAATAATGTCATTTCTCCTGAATGTGTTTGCAGCATTTGTCTGTTATGAAAAAATGTATCAACCGCTGGACAGTTTTAATGAAACTCTTAGAAAGTAATCATTGGATGTATATGTACAACTGACTGATCCTGTAATCTTTACATTATTTGTTTTAAATACTTGGTACAGGGGAACAAGATGGTATTGTTTGTCAGACACCATGTGAAGTGATGTTACTCTTTACGATGACTCTGCTTGTTCAGGTAACTCAGAAGGTATTTGAATGTTGGTGAAAAACAAAAGCTTTAAAATACGTTTATATATATATATATATATAGATGTGCAACAATATCTGATGGCAAATTCAAACTTGGTGTGTAAAAGCCTCAACTCTCTCTGTGCTGCAAACAGAAACACACAGATTTACCTCTTTCAGTCCTTTTTCTTAATCTCTTTCCTTCTCTTTGCCTCGGTTTTAGGTTTGTTTTTTTTGTTTTTTTGGACAGAATTGCATTGCCCTTTTCCTTGAATGCCTCAGGCTCTCATTAGTATTCAGCTTAACACCAGCTCTATTTGTTTCAAGGAGAAATTGATAAGTCTTTGCCTAAATTTTACCATAAGACACTGGCAAATGATCAACATCCAAAACAAAAAAGGGTATGATTCACCTGCATGTTTCTTTTTTTCTCTGTCTCTTTCTTTCTCTCGTTTTTCCTCTCCCTGCCTTCCTGCCTTTTCTTCCTCCCACCTTTGCATCCCCCTTCCCACCCTCCTCAGTGGTTGCTGTTATGAATCGATTTTTAGTGCTGTCGTGAGCTGCTTTTGAAATTTGTTTTCTTCTGGAATTGGATTTTTGCTGCCCCTCATTTTTCCTTTGCAAGCAATATGCAACCTGTCATTAGGCTAATCCACGGCCTGTTTCACTGTCTGAAGTGTTTAATACGTCCTACACACACATGCCCGCCTACACACACTGCATGGTTGTTTCTGTTTCAAGAAGGAACAACAGAAATTTCGCCTGCGTTCGTTCTTGTTCTTGTTGTCAATCTCTCCTGCAGAACCCAAACGTGCACTCACACATCTGTCTCTTCATTACACTTGATTGTTGAGTAAACCTGGTGAAGTTTTTAGTTGTTGAGAGTCAACTGTCTGCAGGCAGAGAAATGCCCAACCTTTACTCAACACATCAGTCTTTGCTCAAGGTTGTACGTTTGTGAAAGTGTGACGTTTTAAGAATATGGTCCTTCCAAAGTCTTCTGTCTTCAGCAGCAGCAGGTAGCACACACACACACACACACACACACATACACACACACACACACACACACACACACACACACACACACACACACACACACACTGTGTCTCCTACATGATTTTGAAGTTGAGAATCAATGTGAGGGCAGAGTCCGGCATGTGATGCTCTTAGATATCGACTGAGATGTGTGGGTGCCTGAGGTGGTATCTGGATCTGTAAATGTTTTGATGGATTTGCAACATCCTGTAACTGTTGTTCCTTTTTCTGTTGCACACAGACAGAAAGACCGGCGCACAGTACTGATAACTGTTCACTTCCATCAGCTCTGTCAAGCAGATTTACTGATTGTCTTTAGCAGTTGTCAGTAGATATCTTCTGTTTTCACATCGATCAGTTAATAAGATTGATAAAACACATATTCGAAAATATGAATTATAATCTTGGTCTGGACCTTTTTTTTATTTTATCTTTATTTCTTTGTTGGGAGGTGTCAGCATTTAACCTTTGATAGTCTTTGACAATCAAAGGTACTAATTTACAATGGCAGTAAATTGTATTTGTAATGTATTTTTGTTTTTAAAAATGGGACAATACATAATAATGAATATCTACATGTAAATACACAAGATTGTAGCCTGTAAATTTGCCAGCCAATTTGCATCTTTAGTCCCATTTAAAGGTTGGTACTAAACATATAAACATCAATAAAAATTAGAACAAAAAAAACAAACAGATGCAATAAAAAATACAGAAAATTTTAAAAGACCATTAAACATTAAAGTACAACTTTAAACACAGTTATAATTTTTCAGTAGCCATGCTTTAAGATGTTTGGTAAAAGAATTAAGAGTCAGAAGTTAACGTATTCTACTTGAAATTGTAATCCAGATTCAAGATGCACGAGAAGAAAATATGTCTTGACTGAAAGTCACCTCTTGAACCTGCTCTGATTCATTTATTTAAGCTCTTCTTAATGAATTCTTGTTGTGGAGGTGAAGCTTAATCATGAAAAACTTTATAGACCAACACAGAATCAGTATATCTTACAATATTGTCTCAATGTAATCACTCATGTTTCTTTATTATCTAATAGTGATAGTACAGTTTTTTTCAAATCTTTTTCTTCTTTTAAAGTCTGTTTAAAGACTGTTTCAAACAGATTTAGAGTTGTTTTACAAGCCAATACCCAACCCATTAGGCAGTATGCCATGTGTGGAATAATCATTGCATCAAAATATAACTTGGCTGACTCAGGAATTAAATTGTTCCTGCTAAATCTGAAGTTTTTAATTTCATTCCATTATCAATCCATTTTAATTGTTTGAAGACAAGTTTTAAATCAGTAATGATTCATATGCATTTAAATTGATGTGCTACCTAAATTATTTTTTTTATCTCATACAAAAATATTAGGATCACTGTTAATGTTTGCCCTTTTCAAAAGTACACACAGGCAGTGTTCTCATGCAAGTCATACACTTCGCTTATCTGTCAATCTTTGGCCAGCTTGTTTTTTGTCTTTTTTGTGAACATACAAAACTGCATCATCAGCATACAATCAGAGAGGTCACAATTGACAGACAACAATCTGGTAAGTTGTTTATAAATAAGCTTAAGACCAACGGTCAAAGAACCGACCCTTTTGGTACCCCAAGATTGTTTTCACATAACATTGATTTCATATTCTGTACCCTAACACTGCCTCCTTGACAAAATGAAATATTCAATTGATTTAAACGCATTCAAGGAAAGGTTGTGGGATAATTTGCTCAGCAGTTTCTGGTTCCTGACAGAGTCAAATGCTTTCTTGAGACTGATATAAACATTAAGAAGACAAAGTTTTATGAAAATGAAAATAGATATTCAGAATTTTATATATTTTATATTTCTAAAACTGTAATGTACAGAAGGTCCATTCACCTGTTTTATTTCAGAGAAAAACTTTCATTTACTAGTTCAGTGTGCTTCCTTTGTTAAACATACATTTTAAAAATAAACAAAAATAAACAAGTTTTAATTGTTGGCTTTTTCACAGATAAATTTGAGGGGGAAATATAAAATCCCCCATTCATGAGGAAAAACAGTGGAATCAATTTGTTACCAACTTTTTAAAAATCTATCTTTATAAACAAATACACAAGTTTGTATTTTAGATTCACTGCTGGTGAAACACAGTGTTTAAGGACTTCAGTGAGCTGTTGCAGCTAGCTGATTTTCAAGAAAAATGGTCACAAGTTGAAACAATAAATTGATTTTAAAATTTCTTCAAGTAGGTCACCTAACATGTTGGATGTCCTGAGTCAACTTCCTCTGAAAATAGGAGAAAGTTTAAACAAAATGAGAAAGTAGTGAAATGAAGCATTTGGGTAAAGCAAGATAGATAGATTCGAGCACAAAGAAAGAAAACTGAAAGCATTATGAACATTTTGTTTAAGTGATGGATCCTCTTTCTTTCTGTCTGGTATCATCTTGTTTATGTAACTAAACATATACCAACAAACACCATCATCGCATCTAAATGTATTATTGCTTTAAATGTGGTTTATTTATACAGGTGCTGGTCATAAAATTAGAATATCATGAAAAAGTAGATTGATTTCAGTAATTCCATTTAAAAAGTGAAACTTGTATATTATATTCATACATTACATACAAACTCATATATTTCAAATGTTTATTTCGTTTAATTTTGATGATTA
>NC_051445.1:26428464-26434710 GCF_001649575.2 Kryptolebias marmoratus
AGTAATATTCTAATTTTCTGATATGATGAATTTGAGATTTTCATTTGTTGTCATTTGTAATCATCAAAATTAAACGAAATAAACATTTGAAATATATGAGTTTGTATGTAATGTATGAATATAATATACAAGTTTCACTTTTTAAATGAAATTACTGAAATCAATCTAATTTTTCATGATATTCTAATTTTATGACCAGCACCTGTATATGTTTTAAGTAATGAATGACATAAGTTGTTATGGTGTCATTTTAGTCTAGGAAAAAAAGGTATGTGGGAAGAAAAAAAAACAAATTCAATTGATGTTACTATGAATATTTATTTTCTCACAGAAACAAGTCATTTATGTGAAAAAAAAAACTTCATTTAGTAAATTGAACTCTAGTGTTGATTCTTTTCTAACTTAAAACATTATTTAAAAGCCTAGCATTATTTCAAAGAATGCATATCGCCTGCAGCAAATTATTATTCAATATGGCTGCCACAGCTACATTTTGCGAGTGTTAATGCTCGGAGTGTATTGACGATGACTCTCAACAACTATCACATAAACTTTACTTCATTGTTAGTAGCTTTTAGAGTAAGTTATAGCCATCTTTGGGTTGGCAAGGCATATTAGCTATAGCAGCTAGTACCACTGCAAATTTTAGCTCAATATCTGTAAAATTGACAGTGCTACTGACATTTTTGTGTTGACTAATGTTAATTAGCTATCTCTCTCTCTCTCTACACACACACACATATATAAATATATATAAAGTCCATGCAAGTACATACAAAAGTTTTTATCTGTGATTTAACCAGTAAACAATAATAAACAATGGCCAGATTAGCAACAATCTGTTAGAATCTTTACACTGTTTACTTGTTTACTGGTGCACCAAATACCTCTGTCTCCGTAAGCATCACAGTTTGTCAACTGTGGTAACAGTGTGTGGTTCCCATGGTGACAGACTGATCATTACAGGCTGTGGGATGCAATCATGTCTTCTTTATGGTCCAGATGTTCATCGGAGACTGTGACATGAAGTATGTGTTGAGGAATGTCTTCACTGTGTATGTTTTGATGCCTCTGTGAGGACCCGTGCATCCACCCTTCCCTTCCCCTCTGTGTTTTTCAATTTTGTCTAACTTTATTTTGAGGCAGGGTGTATGTATGCGGCAGCAGCTGCGAAGGGAATGTCAAAAAGAGTGCTGATGTGCAGGGAAAGAGATGCTGACTGAGGTGCAGCGCTGAACGTCACGGTTGGAGGACAAAACGCAGTGTGAAAAAAAACACTCACAGTTGTTGGCAAATCTATAGGAGTAATCACTTTAGAGACACAAAAACTTTAAAAACCAAATCTTTTTATTGCCTACCCCTGAAGGTGAAAGGGTGATAATGATTTTGTCCATGTCTGTGTTTTTATCTCATGTTTGTAAAATATATCATGAACCACTGGACAGCTTTTTAATGAAACTCTCGGAAAGTAGTCATCTGCTATACATCTAATTAAATTTTGATATCAGTTTCCTTCAAGATGGTCAGCACAACCAATCAAATTTAGCAAACACAAAAGTGGCTAAAACTCAGTCAGTTTTACAGATACTGAGTTAAATTTGGTCTGGTTGAAGCTGAGTCACAACTCATTTTGACTCTTTGAGGGCTAACACATCTTGCATGAGCTTATGTCTTTTACAAGGTTTACCCCAAACAGCTGTAACTCTGTCCTGTCTAATCATAAGAGGATTTTAGTTCAAAACTTTACCATGAAGGGTGGCAGCCTATATGCATTCCTTCAAGCAATGCTAGGTCTTTATGTCTTGTTGTACTTTGTTATCAGAATTTCTGTAAAGGATATAAAAACATAAAAAATAATGTGTTTGTCATATAAATATTAAAGGTTTAATGGATATACTGTTTATCCAATTATCCAAAAGTACAATTTACACCATGTGATTCATCCACTTTCTATGTACAATTCTTAAGCTGTCCATTATATCAGTATACTGTAAAAGGAAGTCCAGGTATGCTTTACAGCAGTGTTTTTTTCTGGTTTCTTTATTGCATTTAAAGAATAAACCTAGCAAGATGAGATTTAGTACATAATGTTTCTGTCGTGCTCTTGGACCAGTCCCAGGTTTTCTTCTAACTGGACAAGCTGAAATTATCTTTAATGGTTGTCATCCAATAGCTATTCTCATTCAGGGCTCCAGGCTGCAACATTTAGTTGAATTGGTGATTGTTTCTAAAGACAGTGCAACAAGAATGTGTGACTAGCTGAATCAGTGGGACTTGAACATACTGCATCTTATTTAAATATCTGAGGAAACAGCAGGAGACAGTAAAAATGAGTGTATGTGTCCGCGGGTTGGTCTGCTGTAAGACTGAGGAGTTAACACCAGCCTGTCTCATCATAACAGCACCTGCTAACAGCATCTGTGTTCAGCCATTAAGCATCCCATATATGTGCTGTTTCTCGGCTATTTAAACTGTGGGGTCAGTTTTAAAAACAAATGTGTATTCCAGAGGGGAACCCTCAGGGCCATCCAGGCCTTCAGAGAAGACCCAATAAATCAGCACGTATAACATATTTAAATGGTTAACATAATTTTTTTATAGAAAATAAACTATGCTGAAAAATAAACTGAGCTGAATCCGGTTCCACCGTGCCTTGTCATCTTTATGAACTGTAACACTCACGAGCATTTAATGTTCTAAAGCTATTGCAAACAAGGGAACCCTGTGTGTTTCATTCTGACCTTTTGGCTGATTTCTCTACAAAGTTTAAAAATGAAAAAACAAAAAAACAAAAAACAAAACATGAAATGTAACACAGAAACTACAAAGTTACAACTGAACTGCAATGGGTCTGCCAGTATTTCACAGACAGAAATCAACTAAGAATTATGCATGAAATTGGAAATGATATAATTTAGAAAGCTTTATCTAATTTTGCTAAAGAGGAGTTACAATTCATCCCATTAATAGGTCATATTTAATTAATAAAATGTAGCTTGTGGAGCTGTTTGAATTGGAAATCTAAAACACAAGCTTGTTCTGTTTATAACCAATTCATGCAATAAAAATGACAAATGCAGTAAAAAACAAAGAGAAGCACAAACAAAGATTAATATTATAAGGAGTTAACCTTAGCTCAGTTTATACTTGTTGTAAAATGGTTCTTTTAGTTAGTTAGAAACCCTTTTTCACATGAAAGATTTTAAAAACAAATGCATTTTAGTATAAAAGTGTTTATTTACAAAAATTCACACTTTTTATATAGACATTCATTTCAGTTGGTTGGGTGGTTATTTGTAAGGAAAAACACTATTTGATTTAAGCTGTTATTATTCAATTTTTCTTTGACTGTTAAAACCCTTATTCCACCAACATTGTTTACACTTGTTCATAAAATAAATGATGTTCAAATAATAATTAAAAAAAAATAAAGACTTTTTTCACCTATGCACTATTATGGTGCAATGTTGCCTAAACCCAATGAACCCCACAAACTTACAAAAAAAAAAAAGAAAAACTTTTTTTTTTAAGTTGTGTTAATTTAGTCTATTTTGAGACATAAAAGACAGAGCATGAAAATGACAATGGACCAGTGAGTAAGTGGAGGAGATGACCAGGTTTTAAAGGCAGACAGTAATTAGAGTAAGTGGGCACAGGTGAGCGATTACAAACTCAGAGCAGGCGAAGATGGGCGTGGCAAGTAAACAAATGATAAAATGAGAAGAAGTGAATGATGACAAGAGTACAAAAACACAAGGAGCAAAAATTGAACTAAGACCAGACTAAATATAAAGACAGCTAAATAACAAGATAAAAGAAACAATAAACCCAAACTGAAACATGAATCAGAAACACGAAAAACAAGAATAACCCTAAACACAAAAAAGAAACCCCTAAATCCTGACAATTACTTCAAATTTAACCATTTTTCTCACCCACTGTATAAATGGATTATCAAACAAAACATTACTCACAGGTGGTGACAATAATAACTTTTGAAGCTGAAAAGGAAAATAAAGTTAGGATTTACCACATGGAAACTTATAAGACACAAGTGAAACTAAAAGTTATTTTTTTTACTTTTAATAGAGTAAGTTGTTGTGATATTATTCTTTCAACAGAAGTTAAGAACACCTTACAACTTCTTTCCGTCTCACCAAGCCTCAGATTTAGCAGACAGACCTGTCAGGTTTGTTATTGGTCATAACAAGCAGATAACAGTGTACTAACCCAAGGCCAAGGAACAATGATTTTTGGTTCACTTCAGAAACAATGTTTTTGTTGACATTAAGATAATATGTCCAGACAGGCCAGACATATTTCAGGCCTTTGCATTCTGCTGCACAGAAATATAACAGTATTGCACTGAAGTGGTGCTTTTAAATTTTAACCTGCAGCATTGCTATTAGTTTTAGAAAGTTATTTTGGAGCTGTGTGATCAGATGCTCAAACCATTCTAACTATCTCTGTTGAAACATGAAACGAGTCCTTAGTGTTTCTAAACCATCACGCTACAGAGTTTATAAACTGCACTGGAGGAGGTGGGTGATAATGTACCATGCTGTCTGGATTCAGTTAGATCAAACGCACTGAAGCCATCTGTATGTAGTTCAGTGGCACCAGCTGTCCAAATGAAAGTTATCTCTTGCTCTTACAGTTACATGTCAGGATTACAAACAGCAAATTTATCTCTGCTAAATGCACAATGACTGTCAAATATGATCGGTGACTCTGCTTCTACAAAGTCATGATTCATTGATCTAA
The DNA here is from genome assembly GCF_001649575.2 of Kryptolebias marmoratus. Taxonomy (NCBI): domain Eukaryota; kingdom Metazoa; phylum Chordata; class Actinopteri; order Cyprinodontiformes; family Rivulidae; genus Kryptolebias; species Kryptolebias marmoratus. The sequence continues at coordinate 26,433,229 of NC_051445.1, forward strand.
ACTTTGGCCCCTTCATCGTGTCAGCTTTTCTCTTTTGCCACCTGTTATTCTTTTGTGATCTCTTTGTGGGATTCACCACTTGTCATAGAAAATTAATGGAAAGCTCAACCTTGGTGGCTTCATGTTCACCCCCCTGCTCTGTTCTACTCTCAGCCTGCCCTCTTTAAGAAATGTTACAGTTACTGACATGAAGATGAAACTCGAGTTTAAGAACTGTGTTCATTTTCTAAAAGCATCTGACTTGTGAGCTGATACTTGTAAGATTGTCTCTATGAAATACATGTTTTGATTGGCCACAAATGTAAAAGTGGAATAGAATTTCATTTAAAGTTAACATTAAGTTCTGTTTATAACATTGTTTCCTTTTTGGACCACCAGCGTTGTGTAAAACACAGATAATAGTTCAGCCAACAAATACCATTTCCACCATATAATAGTTAAAACCTACACAAACAAGAAGTTTATATTATTTTTTGGGTTTGGTCTTATTAAAAAAAAGGGAAAGAAACACCCTAGATATTCCATCAATGTGAGGAGACACACCTGAATCTGTTGACTTTTGTATATAACTTATGTTTTGATCAAAATAGGATTTCCTTTGACTTGTCATTAATGTATAACTGTAAGTCTTTTTTTTTTCTTTTACTCCTCATCTACTTTACCAAGACAAAGAAAAATAAACTGTAGTTCACAGTAAAACCATGAATGTTTTTTTTTGTTTTTTTTTGCTGAAGACCAACAAAGTCACTAACCAGCCTAAGATACTAGCCGATTAGCACAGTTAGCATCTGTAACAGCAGACTCTGTGTGTTTCCGAAATGGATAAACCGTTTTGTAAATTTGTAGTGACGTCATGTCACATGATGAGGTCAGAGCTCAAGCAGGATAAACCATGTGCCGTGCGAGATAAGAATCAACATACTTTGTCAAATCTGCAGCAGAATTTGCATCCTTTCAGATAAATAGGATGTGAATCAGTTGGACTGAATGCTAAATGAGAAGTAATCATTCCTGAACATGGAGGGACAGTAAAACGTTTTAGCATAAATTTTCCACAAACAAAATGGAGCACGTTTTAATTTTAAAGTGTAAATTGTTTGTGATCAACTGATCACAGTCAATAAATATAAGTGAAAATGGTTTTAGTAGTGATGTGTATAATGTAGTGCATATTTAATACATCTATTTCTGTAAGGAAACTAAAGCTCCTGCTACTATCATGGATGTTCATAGCTGTCATTCAACAAATAAGCTGACTGATAAATATCAACAAACGTGATCAAGTAAGAGTGAAGGCAGTTTCTTTTTTCTTCCATTTTATATGATGTAAAGATCCCAAAAGCCAGACCCTCCAGGATTTTGCGATGTTGCGATCGCAACTATTAATGCAAAATCAAGCAAACCCCGCGAAATCGCAACTTTTTGCAACTTTGCCCAAAACACCGCAACTTTCCCGCAACCTTAACCCAATATTTATTGTTT
>NC_051445.1:26434813-26439442 GCF_001649575.2 Kryptolebias marmoratus
GAAGCCAAAATGTGCGCTAATGCTTCACATTTGCCCACAAAGATTTCAGCAAAGGACCGCGCAAACCAGTTTCCTACCCAGCTGGAGGAGAGTGGGGGGAAGCTGTTTTGCACGTCCTGCAGTGTAATCATCGCACATAAACGCATCGACAAACACTTTGTGTCTGCAAAACATGTGAGGAGAGCTGCAGACGAGGGACAATCCAGAAATGGTCATGAATGTCAGATTAGAAGCTGTCAAAGTTCTCAAACAAAGCACCTTTTGATAATGTTGATGTTTGTTGGTAATTATCTTACAAAACTAATAAGTAATTTTGGTCTATATATTAAAAATTATGGTTTTTGTTGATTTTAGTAAAAAAAAAAAAATCGCAAATTTTAGAAAAATGCTCCGCAAAATCAGGCATTTTAGCCCACAACAATCACAAAAAATGCCCGCGAAATCGTGGAGGGATTGAAAAGCTGTAATGTTTACAGCACATCCTCCACTGATGTGCATGGTACATTTGACTTGTGAAAATATTCATGCTAAAACACTGTAAATACTGTACTTTCTTTTACTGATCATCCATGTGCAGGAATGATCATTTATTATTTAGCTTTTAGACAAACTGAGTCACCCGTTTAGCCTCCTCATTTTGCTGAAGCTCTTTGTTTGTCCTTACTTTGTGAACTGCGTGTCAGCTCCAATGAGTTTTTTATTTTTATTTTTTTATCTTCGTCTGTTAAAACTGTAACAATCCAACACACAAATGTTTGCGTCACACCCATTACAAGCTGGTGTCTTGCTTCTCTCTGTCAACATAAGAATACCTCAAACAAAAAGACATCCTGAGCTGACAAACTGCTCCCTCTGCACTGAGCGCTCGGTCTGTTGACAGAGTGTGTAAAGTTATCAGTGAAAAGTCTGGCAAACAAATACATCGATTACATGGGATATAGTTATATATATAGTTTAGTTCACCTTCTTCTGTAAGCCTAAACTTCTATTATAAAATCAGTCAATGTAGACTGCAGTAGCACAAGATGGAGTCTGATCTTGGTCATATTTCATATCTAGAAATGACGTCAGTATCAAAGGGTGATACCAGTACTGGATCATATTGGTTCCAACTCTAGTCTTTTTAGTTAGCAATGTTTAGTTTTTATCATACCTTTGTTGTTGGTCTCTTGTGATGAAAGAAAAATTTATCTTGTGTATGTGTGGGTTGTAATTTATTGTTGTTTTGAGCTGCTGTCTTTCTTGACCTAGACCTTCTTATAAAAAATTCTAAAGAGTTTGAGAGTGGATATAAATGCTCTAAAATAATCTTTTGTCTGCTTTCTTCTTAGCAGCTGATTTTCTGGGATGCAGTGATACACTTGACACCACTTCTTTATACTGTCTTGTGGGCAGTGAGTTTTTAAAGATGGTTGTATTTACATAAAAAAACTACCTCTAACATTTGGAGAAAGTGATTAGTATCCAACCAAAGTCAGACTGGTTTGGCACAAAGTCTTACAAAATAATTTGAATTTCAAATACTCTGTAGCTTGGCCAGATAGTTAGTGATGGTCAGTTTTCTTAGATATAGTTTAATCCAAAGTGTTGAACCTGTCCAGGTTATTAAAACATTGCATCAAAAAGTGTGTTCAGACCTGTCATTTAAAACAGGTTTTTAGCTAACCATTTGTGATCAAATGAAGCCAACAACAGGTTTGAACCCCTCTCAGTTGCATTGAAAACATTTTCTCCTAGACCACCTTCGGAGGTTGTTTGGATCCCTTTGTATCCACATACATTTGCTAGTCTGCACGCAGTCTGTCTTCATCCTCAATGAAGGACTTCCTACTGGACTAACGTGACCCATCACAAGCAGCAGAGGGGGCGTAAAAATGTGTAAAAATTAAGTTTGCTCAGCTACTGTCTGATTAAAGATAACTAAACACTGATCCTTGGTAATTTTCCAAAGATACGTCTTTTGTTATTTTGTTTTGTTTTGTTATAGTTTTAATGAACTGTTTATCAGAGTCCCTTTCAATATGGCTTCTCTGTTTTGTCAGGATTTTATTATTTGAAGTGGATTATAAGACCTTTTTTTGGTTTAACCTGTTAAAAGTACCCCTACAAATGCCAAAAAAATGCCTGTAAAAAGCATACCCAAATTTAATTAGATGCTGTTCTTGAGCCCCTTTGGAGTACATGCAAAAACGTAATCTCCCTGTACAGGTAGCACTGATTTTTTTACCTCATCAATCAAAAATATTATAACTGTAACTAATGAGATGTCACTGCAGTTAAAACACAAAGAAATCAAACTTTTTTTTCTTACCTGGATTCGTATCAGTTATTATTATTTATTTGTATTTTTTTATGTAGCTGCACATGGAGGGATGAAGGGATAGACTAGAAAATCAAATAAGGCTATAGAATCAATCTGACCCATTGCCAGTTCAAATTTGATAACAAGAGCATAAATTTGAATATTCTGGACATACTTTTCTGAGGGTATGTCCAGGTCCAAAATATCAAATGCTGTATCTCCTAAATGCTTCACCATCTAATGAAAGGTGATACTTAGAGGAATCCTGTTCTATATCCACGTTCACTGTCAGCATGATTGAAGTACAGTAGGTGATGCATATACAGTGAAATGGTCATTTACCTGGTGTGCATTATAAAAAAAGAGTCAGAACATAGAATATTACTTTACTTACCAAGTGAACACAAAAAAACTTTATGAATACTGTAGTGGCAACACTAAAAAGTCAGCACGTGCCCATTCTCCCTGTAGTTGTTTTGGACTTATTTTTGTGTATGGAGGCATGTCAGATGTTTAGTGACTTCTTCCTCTATTTTCTATGGCTTTAAGTTTTTATAAAACAGAGAATTAAAGTGCTGTAAGTCACCTGACTGCTTCACTTAAAAAGCAGAACCCAGCACCATAATAAATTAAGAAAATAGCACAAATGGCGGAATAATCTACAAGGTTTTAAAAATAATATGGAGAAATACCACACATCAGCGGGTTTCTGTAACTTGTCTACCTGGCCACAACGGTAATTAATGTTTATTTTCTTTTCATTTTACAACAACATATTTGACTGCATCTAAAACATTTCCTTAAAAATTTTTCTTAATAAATCTCCCTGTTTACTGTCCCCACCAATAATGAAATAGGATTTCTGCCCTTGGCAGCGAGTTGTTCATATGAGTTGGTGTTTGTCCAGGTTAAAAGCCTTGTAAGGATTTATTTTTATTATTATGCACTAATATAAAAAAAAATAAAATTGAGAGAGAGTGTAATTTTTATAATGCCCGCAGTTGCAAACATCCCCGATGGATTACTTTGGACTGCAAAACACATTTTTCTTTTACTGTTCACCTTGCAGTAACTGTGATGCAAGATAAACAAATTTTCACTTTCAATTCTCTCTAAGCATGTTTTGTGCTTTTTTTAGTTTGAGCTTCATTTCATGTTCTTTTTCATCCCATTTTTCAAGGTCTTACTAGTTTTGCTTTCTAAACCTCTCAACTAAAACCTTTTTTTTGTTTTGTTTGTTTTGTTTTTTTGATCTACACTTACCAGTCATCTTTACTTTTTGTTTCTACAGAATGTGAGAAAGAAACTCCACATAATTTAATGCTTGCTGGTGTTTTCTACCTCGACTTTAATGAGCAAAACATTGTAGAGAGAGAGATTGCCATTTGACAGAACATGCTTATTGATGTAGTGAGCTTAAATGTCACTGTTCAACTATCATTCATGTTCCAATTGAGTTTCATCTCTAAAACATCTGCTGTAATTACAAGCCTGTGAATTATTAGAGTATCATTTCTGTCCTAAGTTAAAGGCCTAGCATTCCTGGAAATAATGTATATCACCCGCTGCTTATCATGTATTGGGAATAACTCTTAGCTACTACCACATTAAATTTTAGCTCAATATCTGTAAAATTGAGAGAGTTAGAGTTAGAGTAGGGGTGACTCCAAAAGGTAAGCAGTTATAGATGTGCATCCAATGATTCCTTTCTGGGAGTTTCATTAAAATCCATCTAGTTTTTCATGAACTATTTTGCTAACAGACAAACAGAGTTAATGCCAGCAGATAACGCCACGGTTTTAAGCGAAGATGTTGTACAATGTGTAGCACCTGAAGTATGTGTTGGAGATTATGCTCAGCCAGTTAGCTGCAGTGGGCATCCTGAATGGGGCTGACTCCAAAAGTTAATTGGTGTTACATGTGCATTCAGTGATTACTCTGAGAGTTTTATTCAAATCTGTCCAGTCATTTATGAGGTATTTTGCTCACGGTACAGACAAACAACACGCACAGGCAAAAACATTATCTCCTCCCATTTGACGATAGGTGATAAAAATATTTGCTGTGTTGGAGACCAAACATTAAAAGGACAACAGCTTTACTGACAATTTCTTGATATGTAGAACCGAGGGCATCAACCGATTCATTACTTTTCTGCCACTGAAAGTTTCTTTTATGCTTCTCAACAAAATGCATATCAGAAAAACTGCAGCCGGCCCAGCTTGTTTGCCTGAAGTGGTGCTGAGATACTCTGAGATGAAAATGAAAGAAAATGGACTGCACTCATGCTAGAAATAATACAGAAACAGGAGTTGGGGGGGGGGGGG
>NC_051445.1:26439447-26552736 GCF_001649575.2 Kryptolebias marmoratus
GGGGGTCTTGTGCTCCGTCTCTCTCTCTCTCTCTTTCTAAATGTGGGCCTGTTTTATTGTGAATTAAATTGAAGTAGAACACAAGAGGAGGAAGAGTTTGAAATGCAGAGAGCAGAGGAAGGGCAGGAAGAAGGGCGAGATAAGGGCTGAGAGGCTCAGAGACAGGAAGAGAGCACAATGAGGAGGAAGCATGGAGGCAGAGAAAGTAGTGGGGGGGGGGATGCTGAATCAGAGAGGGAATGAAGAGATGCTGCGATAAGCACTGCACAGAGGAAGTGGGCCTGTCAAGATAAAGGCAAACTCAGACAGAGGGAGATGAAGATTAGAAGCACACTTCGACATTTCAAAGAATGACTGAGGAGGGAAGGAGAGCAAATAAAGCAACTAAAGAAAAAAGAGTGACGAAAAGAAGGAAAGACAAGCAGAGAGATGGAGAGCCAGGCCAATGAAGTGTCTTCAGGGTGCCAGTCTGGAGGAAGTGCCAGCCGCCGTAACGACAGCAGTGTCAGTGGTTTCTATGGTAACCAACATGGCCAAAAAAAAAAAAAAGACCCAGCACGGTCAACAAGGCCAAACTGATTCTGTCCTCCCTTTTCTCAATGAAAGAATTACAATAAATCATGTGAAGCAGCATCCACCGTCTGTAACCTTTTGGTATTTTACCCACCGTCACATGATATGCTTTCATGCTCAGAAACCTACTTGTGAGAGAAACGCATTAGAGGTGTGAGGAAAATAGCATGTGGGACATAGAACCTGCAGCACATGTCCACACTTATGGCGTGATGGCTCTGACATTTTAAGGACAGATGGCAAAAGCCGCCGCTGTCGCTTCAGGCCGATGGATAAAGAGTCAGACATTCGGCTCGCTCAGCTAAAACTGAGGCACTTAGGATGAATGTAAAGTCCTAACAGCCCGCATGTGTCCTGCTAGACTGTTGCTCATCCTGGCAGAGGAACAGCTGTGATGCAACTGTTTTTGTTACAACATACTCTGGTCAAGACACATGAGCAAGTGTCTATAGAATGGGATAACTGCTGATGGTATGTGTGGCTGAAAAAAACAACAAGAAGACAGGTATCTGTAACCCCAGTTTAAAAAAAAAAATTGAGACATTGAGTAAAATGCAAGTTAAAACAAAATGCAAATATTTTCATATCCTATAATCACATATTTTGCTTCACAATGGGACATAATGAACATATCAAATGCTTAGACTAAGAAATTTTACCTTTAAAAAAAGTGGTAAATTTGAATTTTATGGCTGCAACACATCTCAAGAACGCTGGAACGGAGGGAACAAAAGGATGTAAAATTAAGTGGTACAAATAAGAAACAGTTGGAGAAGCATTTTGCAACTAATTAGGTTAATTGATAACAGCTCAAGAGAAAATTGGGAAGACTTTGAATATCGCATCATCTGCAGTTATCTAATATTATCAAAAGATTTCAAGTTTCTGGAGAAATCCCTGAGCTCAAAGGACAAGACTGAAAGTCAATATTCATAGTCAATAGTCACTGCATTAAAAACAGGTGATTCTATTCTGAACTCAAGAACATTTTTGTAAACACAGTTCACCATGCCATGTACAAATGCTGGTTAAAGCTCTATCAGGTACAGAAGAAGCCAACGTCATCCAGAAACTCTGCTGTCTTGTCTGGACCAAAGCCTGTCAAAAGGACTGAAGCAGAGTGAAAAACTGTTCTGTGGTCAGAAAAATTGACATTTTAAATTCATTTTGGAAATCACAGAAGCTAGGTCCTCCATACTAAAGAGGCAAGGGACCATCCAGCCTGCTTCTCTCATTGTATGGGAGTGCATTACTGCCAGTGCCATGGGCATTTTACACATCTGGAAAGGCACCATCATTGCAGAAAAGTATAAACAGGTTTTAGTGCTCTTATCCAGATGATGTCCTTTTTAGGGAAGACTTTGCATATTTCAGTAAGATAATGCTAAACCATATTCTACATCCATTACAACAGCAGTGCTTTGTTGTAGAAGAGTCTGGGTGCTGAACTAACCCTTCAGTCCAAACCTCTCACCAACTGAAAACATTTGGGGAATTTTGAAATAGAAAATCCAGCAAAGAAGACCCAGCATCGTTGAACAGCTAGAATCCTTCATCAGACAAGAATGGGCCAACAACCCCCTTCGAAAACTCAATGATCATAATTTGTATAAATCACAGTTTTGCACATTTTTATAGGGGTAATAATGTAATGGTAATGGATTGGTACAGATGTTTAGGATGAGTACAGTAAAGCAGATGACGAATACATCAGTCACAGCTGATTATAGCTCCCATCTAAAGCAGGTGCACATTTTATTTAATTGCATTTTGCTAACAGCCATGACAGAAAGAAGCAGAGGAAGATACTATCTAAACACGTCAAACAAAGCATGAATGGTTGTTTCAGAATAACACAGAAAAGCTTGAAGCCCTGCCTGTTTGATTCACATCAGTTGTGTGAACAAACTCTGTGGTCATTAGTGATCACGGACAGCTGCAGCAGGGAAAATGAGAAGTGCTTGTACGCCATAAAAAGTAAGGTATAAAATGTACCCAAAAGTTGTACATTGGCATACCTTGAAGGGTAATTTTTCCTACTTTAATGGTGCAAAAGGGTACAAACAAAAGGTTGAAAAATTGTTCCATTGTTCAATGTACCATGTCTGTACCCTTCAAGGTGCTTCAGCTGACCAATCACAAACAGTAGTGCAGAAATATTGTTCATGTGCTTATGTTTGGACCAAAGTCATTTTTCATACCTTGTGTGAGATTTATTAATGCCATGTGCATGACGAATAGGTAAATCCGTGAGTGACACAAGTGATGTGTGAAAGTTGGCAACTCTGATAATTTTTTTTTTTTAAAGTAAACAGAATTTGGAAAACCTGTGTTTAGAATTGTCTTTGGTCTTAATTATCATTTAAGTTTTCTTCTTTTAATCTGTGACTTACTCAGAGGATCCAGAACATCTGGTTAAAATGCGCTGGTCAAACCAGATGGATGTCAAGAACCTTAAGAGGAATGATTTTGAATTACAAAACTAAGATCACCACCATGAGAGTTATGGGAAGCTGATGGATAAAAATGATACTGTCTTAACATGGAAGGTTGATGGTAATTTTCCTGGGTGTATTCTGGTAACCACACAGGTTATCAATTATAGGTGTACATACCATAAGGTCTCCATTAAATACCAATTACTTGTGATAGCCAGATTAAGCAGACTCAGTTAGGCCAGTCCACTCAATAGACTTGTAGGTGCAAATAGTGACAGTAGAATCAATAATTAAGTAGATTCAATCAGTTAAAGTGCATGTTAGGTGTCATATTACACTTCATCGTGTTACATTATTGCCTCCTATCAGACAGCTCACAGACTGCTCTGAGAACTGCTGCAGCTGACGTGTTGCTAAGCCACGTGAACATCCTCCAAATGAACGCAAAACAAAGTGAGATCTCACACACACACCTCGTCTCTGCAGGTCTGGCAGATCACTTCAGGTTCAAACAAATGGTGTGTGTTTAGAGATGATGGGGTGGACTCACAAACATCAAAAACGGAGAGAATTAAAACGCCTACTTTTTCATGAAAAAAATGCACATTTCCTGTCGCCTTTCACACCAGAGTTTTTGACCATTTTATGTTGAAAAAAATGACAGAGTTGTATCTGTTTTGCGCAATATCATGCAATATCACAAGATCCTAGGCTCAGAATATCTTATGTAGTAACTCTAAGCTACTACCACACCAAATTTTAGCTCAATATCTGTAAAGTTAACTGACTATTAGATGTTTCCATGTTGACTAATTTTAATTATCTGTGTTAGTCATCTTGATTTAGATTGACTCCAGAAGTTAATCAGTTGCAGAGATGCATTGAGTGATTATTTCCTGAAAGTTTCATTAAAAGTTGTTCATGAGATATTTTGCTAACAGACATGGTTGACTCCAACAGTTAATGCTAAAATTTTAAACAAAGTCATAATGCAATAAGTAGCACTTGGAGTATGTGTTGTGAACCACTCTCGGCAACAACCACACCAAATGCTACCACAACATCTGTAAAACTGAGTGAAATATATTATTTTGAGGATTTTTTTCAAGTGAGTTGGCTGTGGTGGGTTGTCTTCAAAAATTAGTCTGTTTTAGAGGTACATCTCATGCTTATTTCCTGAAAGTTTAAATAAAACCATTCAGTGGTACATGAGATATTTTACTAACAGCCAGACAGAGTTGACTTCAAATAGTTATTGGCAAAATGTTAAATGAAGACCCTGTGTAATCTGTTAGTGCTGAGAATATGTCTTGGGGGTGAGTCTCAGCTACTACCGTAAAAAATGTTAGCTCAGTAGCTGTAAAATATACTGAGTTTTAGTAATTTTTATGTTTTTCAAGTTGAGTTGGCAGCTATCCTGTATGTCGTTGGCTTTAAAAGGGAATCAACTGTCGATGCACATTCAAAGATTACGTTCATTAACATTCATTAAGTGATTCATAAATTGTTTTGCAAACAGACGCACAGACAAAGGCAAAAAACCATTTTTGCTGCACTGGTGGGTGATAGTGAAAGGTGAACGCATGCTGTGACTTGTCCAGATTATATTCAGACAGCAGTCAGGGACCCTGTGGCCTCCTAGCAAAGCAGCGTGACACAGCTACTATCTGCGTACACACACACACACACACACACACACACACACGGTCGCATCCAGCCCAGTGCCTTCAAGCCGGAAGTAGGGCAGATAAAGAGAAGGAGAGCAAAGCAAAAGGGAAAAAAAGGAGGAAAAATGAAGAAAACAAAAAAATGCAGATAAAAAGAAAGACACACACACACTCGGCCAGATTTGATAGAGGCAGTACACTGCGTGTTCTGTTCTCCAATGCGCTCTTGGTGCTGGTGGAGTTGCTGACTGTTTTTTGGAAACTAGGTCATTGTTCCTCCCACTCAGCCTGTCTGATCCGGCACATAGCCCAGCTTTTTTTTTTAACCAACACAGCACCTCTCTTGTCTCATCTTTTTTTTTTTTTTTGGACTGAAGAAAAAGAGGAGAAGTGGGATTATTTAAAGTCAAGCACATTTTTAATGTGGCTGTTCGCCCATTTATACACACAAGTGAAACAAAACACTGACACATCAACTAGAGGCTCGAGTACATCAGCCCAGATGACCGAAGAGGATGTTCACATTAGGAGAAGAGTTCTCATGAGGTACGTCTGATACGTCCAGCAGTGCCCCCCCTCCTCGTCTGCTAATGGCTCCGTACTGACAGATGAGCTTAGAGGCTTTTAAATATTCAGCCTCTGCATATTGACCGCGCTCATATTGAATTATACAGTCATTTATTCATCACTCATTTCACACAAGAAGGTGTGACGCACTGCCCTCGTACCAATCTGTGAGACATGCACACACACACACTGCAGGCAGTGCAGACAGGAAGGGCACAGAGGCTGAGGCTCAGCTATCCAGGATGAGTAATCATTGCTAACTGCGCCAGCAAAGAAGCAGAGCAAGGAGAGGGACCGGTGGAGGAGGGGCTAGACAGGGGGTTGAGGGGGTGAAAAGAGAGAGAAGCAGCAGATGAAAAAAAGGTGAATTGCAGAGATGAAGACGGAATGTCAAACATGGAGGGATTTTGGACATATATTTGGGGAGAATAAACAGTGTTGAGTTGCTTGAAGAGAAAAAGAAAGTTGACTGACTAAGTGTTTGTCATTTAATCGAGTCATTCTGCCTGATGAGCAACTTGGAGGGGTGACGGTGGGCTTCAGTGTGTCCATCAGCAGTATGCTCTCTGATTCCAGAGGTTCAGTCCACATCCAAGCAGCGCTGTTTTAAACAATCCCCTCTCCCCAGTTTTTACAAAAATCAACAAGTTCACTGCTTAATGGCATGACAACATTTTTGTAACATTTGGTGGCATAAGTGCAGGCAATAAGACAGCACACAGGTATAATCCAGAAATCCAGACAGGCATGGTGACACAGGGAACCAAAAACTACCAGGAGGAATGAAGGGACTGGGAACATGAGAGCTACTGAGAGGATCTGACAATAATCAAGAGAAAAACCGGGGCATTAGTACTGTGGATGGAGATTAGTAAAGGTGGTATATCACTAGGCTGTGACTAGTTTGTGAACAATAATCATGAGGGAATCTCCCGAATGTTTCCAGAATGCCTTGCAACTTGCCCAGAGGTTCTCAACTTCCTTGCATGAGTCACATGATGCACCGCACTGTTGCTTGAGTTTTAAACATGTTCAAATAACTTGAGTGACAACTTTTCTCTCAAAATCATAATGAAGTCATCATGTGTGTGTCCAACCCATCTGAATTGTGTCACGGGCTGTATATTGACACCTACACAGGAGCTCTCCTTGCATCTATTCAAGATTTCATAGAAGCTTATTAAAAGGGTCTGGTAATGTCTGTGTGCAGCTCCAAGAGATATGTAGTTTAAATCTCAAGAAATGACCAACTATGCATTGTGTTTGTAGTAATGAAACACAGTAGTGTTTGTATCTCAGCAGATATTTTGGATGGAAACTCTCCGCCAACAGTTCATTACCCAGGGCGCAGTGGGGCTCTTTCTCAGTATTACTACACCCAATATTAGCAATCAATGAAATCCCTCCTTCTCTAATCCTGCCACTCTTTCTGCAGTTTCTGTTGGCTCATATTGTCTAACAGCTGTGCATTGAGGCAGTCTGGAAAATCTTTCTGCAGCCACTCCTCAATGAAACACAAAACACTGCATTCCCCTTACGCCCGCTGTGCCCTCATCAGCATTCCAAGCTTGTCCATTTTTATTTGCCAGTGATCTCACATTACCCATGATGACTGAGGAAAGAAACTGTTTAAACTTTCCTCTCTGCTTTGCTGCTGCTCTACAGCTTTGGCACTGCCTCTTCAACTTGTCTGGATTTGGAGCCTTACTCCAGGCTTTACTCGGGCTTTGACAATTCAGTCATCTACTTCCTCGTGTAAGCATTTTTCTTCATGGCATGGTTTCCTATAACAATACCAGGGTTTGGAATCTTTAAGCACCTCATAATTTAATTTAGTTGTGATTCAGAGGCCTGCGATGCAATTAGGAAATGATTATAGAAGCTGTCAGATGGGGGGAGACGGAGGCGAACCCAGAGCGCAGACTCATAGTTTAAAAAGGAAACTAATTTATTAACCTAAATAAACTGACAAAACAAAGGGCTGATGAGGCAGCAAAACTAACAATAACAAAATCCAAAATCCAAAATCCAAAACAAGAAACAGGGCAGGGCTAAACATGACATGGCAACAGCGGACAAAGCGGAATGATCCAGTGAAGAGTGATGAAAAGTGACCGGTTCTTAAAGGCAGAGGATAATGAGGAAAATGGGCACAGGTGAGTGAGAATGATTACAAACAGGTGGAGATGGGCGTGGCAGACATGATAGGAAAAGTACTGGGGAGGTGGATAGTGACAGGGCATGAACACAGAAACTAACAGATAACCAAAACAAAACAAGAGTTACAAAAACACCAAACAAAATACCAAAACCATGACAAGAAGCATCTTGATTATCTGTGGTTATCAGGTTTGTGGTTTCATTTATTTATACATAAATCAAACGTTTAAGTCATTACTAAAGACAGTTGTGTTATGATAATTTTAACTATTACTTACAGACATAATCTTCAGGGTTTAGCAAGGAAAATATGTGAAAAGTCTTTTACTGCAACGTGTTTCAACTACAGGAATTTACGGTAACTCTACTGGGCCAAACGGCACCAAACAGCAGCTATTCTGCTGACTCTTTTAAAGTGGCAGCACAGAATAATTTTAACAAAATTGATTTTTGACACTTAAAATCCATTCAGAATCATCCTGTTCACGATGCAATGCATCTAGAAATAAATTATAACCGTTCACCTCTGAACAAACAGTGACAAAACTGTCAACAGTTAGCCCTTATGCAGCACAGTGTCTAAACCTGTGAAGAGACTTGTTTAAAAATCAGTGATTTTGTTAGAGTGCATGCACACACACACACACGCAATCAAAAAATCTTCTAGAGAAGCATCAGAGCTTCTGCAACAGGTGGGGAAGTTGCATAGAGATAATGCAACAAAAACAAAGCTATTTGTTTGTTTTTAAGTCTTCACACATTTTCAAAGGCCTTCACATCTAAATATATTTAAACATACTGTACATTTATGTTTGTAGAAAAACAATTTAACTTGGTCATTTCATTTCAATGAGAAGAACCGTATGAGGTGTCAAGTTTATTGGAAACTGGGAAAATTGTCTTTACATATTTCTGTGAGTATGGTTTAGATTTTAGTTGCCTGTTAAAGAAAAAAAAAACTTCAGTAAGATATAAATTGCTGCAGCTTTTTGGCCCAGCTACCACCATGCTGCAGTCTGCTGTGTGCTAGCCCACATTACAGGCTGATGAAGTGCCTGTATGGTGGTCCTAACATACTAACCTGGCCCTCCACAGACAAATCTCCACCCTGCTCTGTCCTGCCCCCACTGAGCCTGGTGATAAAAGAGCTCCATGTCACTGAGCTCCAGAGGGGGAGAGATTCATTACCTGACCTGTGCTGCTGACTGGGACACAATTGACTCTGATGGCTCTGTAACGCACCGACACAAAGGGAAGTAGATAGATGACTGAGTGAAGAAAGAGGGGACTGATAAAAGAGGAATGAATAAGGGGAAAGAGAAGGACAGAATAGTGAAGAAAGAGCAGGGGGGATGAAAAGTGAGCAGATAAATTAGGGGATGTATAGAAGAAGAAAGATGGGGCAGAGAAGTGAAAACAGGGAGGACTAATAGAGAGTGAAAGGCTAACCACAGATATGCTTTCATCCAACTGTCAAGCTAATTTTACACAGTCCCTTGAAGTGCCACCAAAACACGTGACTTATCACACAGCTAGTTTCATCAAGAGTGCTCCTTAATATGAGACTTCACACATTCACCGGATAAATGAAAAGGTTTTTTTTTATTGTTTCATGGTCTTTGAAGAAAGCTGTTGCCATTTGACTAAAGCTAATGCTGCTTTCATACCACATTGTCATTGAAGATGAAAATAAATAAAGAAATACCTTTGGATCTATTCTGTGCCCCTAACTAACCTAAACGTTAACAGGAGCCTTAGTTGTTAATAGCAAAAAGAATGAGGAACAAAAGTAGGTATTGAAGGGTATTTCTGAAAGTTCAGTTCATATTTGATCTATTAAATGCAACAAAATGCTGCATTTAGAAAAACATTTATTGATCAATCTCCTTTTCCTTCAATTGTGTTTGTGACATTTATCACTATTTAATCTCAGTCGTGTAGCTTGCTTCTTTAAAATGAGCTGAATCTTGTATGAAGTTATATGACAGGATATTTCTTGTTGAGCTACAATATGTATAGATTTCAATTCTGTTTGGTTTATTTATATAGCACCAATTCAGAACAAAAGTCATCTCAGGGACAAAACACAGCACGTTTAAATCAGATCAAATTACATACAATCCAATTCAGTCCAAACCAGATCCAGATTCAATCCGATTACACACAGTCAGTTCTATCCAATTATAATACAATCAGATTTAGTGGATTACAAAATGCCAGTTAAAAAGTTGCCTGTCTAAAGACAACAGTATATTGAGTCGAATCTTGACTTTGATGCAATTCCATATTCTGAGCATGAGGCGTGGGAGAGGATCAACTACCTTTTACTAGGATAAATTACCTGCTTTACATAGTCTTGTTATTAATTTTGCTAATACAATTTACCTTAAACTTATGGAACTCACAAAAATAGTGCTTTTATTGATTTTTATTAAATTTATTCTGGCAATGAAAAAGTTTATTCACACAAGGAGACCGGCCTGTTGCAATAACCTTAGTTTTGAAAGAGCACAATAATGATTAATTAGCTCTAAAAGATAACAAGCAACTGTCAAAACCACTTTTTAATTTAACATTTAAATGGTTATGTACTAAATGATATATAAATGCTCAGTAAATCAAACATCCAACATCAGCTGCTTGTTGGACCACAGATACAATGCCATAAGAGCTTTACCATGTACAGTGGGGTGCTACTGTATATGGTTGTTGATCTCCTTGCTCTGACTACCTATACTCCCATTTTTTTGAACATTTTACAACTCTTCAGAGACTTTGTCACACCTTGGCCTTGTATGTACAATCGTGCATTTCATTGTTTAGTTTCATGGTTACTGTCAGGCCTACCTTGCCCCATGGTAGTACTACAAGTACATTTTCATCTGTGTTGCTTACATGTTCAAACAGAGTGAAGGACTTTGGGTTGTCAGTCAAAGCAAACAAGCTTTTAATCGTTCCTCCAGAAACCGAATAGTGCCTCTGACTGAAAGTTAACTAGAGCAGGAAGGGTCCCAATAACAACACATTTTAACACAGAAAGGATCAAACCTGAAATACATTAGGAACAAAAAAGCATAATTAAAAAGAGCTGCCAATTGCTTTATTATAATTAGTTCTAACCCTTAGCTTTACTCAGATGGAGCATCCTTTCTAGGGATAGCCAGGACATAACATGAAGGTGATCCATCTTCTACACAACTCAAGCACAGACGGAAATCAGTTAATGATTTTTCATTAAATAAAAGTATGTATTTGTAAGTGCTTTTAAATTTACAAGATGGAGTTTTACCAACATCAAGACCGAGTCCAAAATAAAAAACAAAACTGAAACATCTTATTAGTAATTTACTTGTCTTTATACAAAAATAGAGAGAATCAAAAGACAATCTCTTACCTGCATGAACTAATAAAAACAAGAGAAAAGGATTTTAGAATTATTGGTAGCCCAATCCCTACAAACTCCTACAACAATATTTACAAAGTAACTTCAAGGCTGCCGTGGCACAGCGGGTCAGATGTGGCTGGTTGGGATGCGCAGAGAATGGGTAACATCATGACTGCTGCAGCTCATCTTTATGAGTATGGTCTCACCAGGTAGCCAGTCTCATCCAGCTCTTCTCTTTTGGTCCACCAATCATGGCTTGGTTACCTGCACGCTAATTTACACACATTAGTCGCACACACATACAAACGCATGCACCTTGTGACAGCAACACAGACAGACAGTTTTCTGTCTGCTGCAACTTTTGCCTTTTCTGGTACAAGGCACAACTAAAGAACAATGGCGCCAGTGCAACTAAAGCTAAAGACAGACTACAATGATTTTCTGCCAGATTTTACACATGATTCCCTGTTGGGCAAAATCTGCACCAGTCACCACTAGTTGGGGGCCATCAGTATGGGTAGTTAATACAAAAATCTGTTACTGTATGAGGGGTAAAATAATTAAACTTTCAAGTGTGTGATGTCAGTCAGTCAAACATGTTTAAGTTTCTGGAACAGAATCTGGATGTGACTAATTACTGACCCAACTGCAAACATGTGTTGCCAACAGCCAAAGAAATAGAGAGGGTGGGTCGCAGGAAACAGCTTCAGAAGAGCAGATAGCTGTGCAGACAACAGTAGCAGCGAGTCATCCATGTTTGTTTACCCTTTAAACTGTCGCTATCGTGACAGTTAGCACAAGAGTTTGATGCAGTCATTTGGATTTAGTTTGTTTGACAAATCATGTAGTCTGTGATCCCTCATCAGGCACAATTGTCAAGTGTGTGATCCCCAGTCTTTCATTTGTCACACAAAAATCTGCTCAAACCAGTCTGTCAGTGTGTATTCCAAGTCTTTTCAAAATCCATAAAGAAAGTTGTATAGTGTGTCCCCAGCTTAAGGTTAGCTTGTTCTATAGGTGGCAGTGTTTTTGTTATTGTTGTTTCATTGTATGGCTTAAGGTGCCATATTTGCCTCCTTCCTTCTCTGGCAGAAGCGCCAGTGTTCAGAGTTGGGAGTTTACAGAATTCCAGAAGGTCATTATATGTACTAATGAACTACAATTTGAATAGAAAACTGACCATGTCGGTCTCAATTTTGTCTCCTCTGTTGTTGCATATTAAGCCACCTAGTATCAAAGCTTGGATATTCCATCACTGTGATAGACAATATATAAGGATCATCATGTTTATGCCTTATCAAAACAAAAGACTTGCTTAAATATATTATTTTGTTTAGACTTTAAAATTATTTTAAAAATATGTTGTATTTTTTGGAACATTTTAACCCAGGTCTTTCACTGTGTCAAGACCTACATTGCACAGCTCATTATAAGCTGTCAGCACTAAATTTAATGTCCCCTCTGTGGGTCCTGAGGATTTGTTGAGGCATATTACTGTGTGTAGGTCACCTACATTTTGGTTACGCTCAGTTGGGGGCACAAAATCATTTCAGTTACCTTTGCAAAAAGCACTTGAAGTTTCAAAATAGTCCTTACATTTCATTAAAGTGTGTTTTCTGAGTACATTGTGAGCCAACCTTGATGTACTAAGAGCAGGGTTGATTAAAAGTCTCAATAGATGTTGATGTAAAAATCTAAATGTCACTGCCATCAACCTAAAAGCCACATTTAGTCAACACTGAAATTAATGTTTTACACTCATGAAAATCAGGCCAAAGTATTTATAAAGCATGTACTTCAACACCATCAATGCCAACGTGTTGAAAAATATAAATCCAAGCCTAACTGCAGTGCAAACATGGCTAGGAAAATGAAAAATAGTATCATGGATGAATAGAAACAAAAAGATACGTACAAGATACATCTTCACGCTCTCTGTGGATCACTGGAAAAATGAAAAACAAAAAGGCAGGAAAAAAACTATCCAGCAGATACCACACGCACCTACAAAAACACACAAGCTAATCTGTCAAAGCAACAAAAGGAGGCAAGCTAGGGCTGCATTTGCATGACAAACTGGTCCTGCTAGGTTGATTGAAGAGAAAACAGTTATAGGAGACAGGCTGACTGTGTGGTATGGAGCCGGCCACCTCTGGGTGGGCCTGAGGACCCATAATCGAAGAGTGTGTGCAGGTAGGTGGCTGGCTGATTTGTTTGCTTGCAGGTCTGTGCGAGCCACAAGGTGGTAGTTAAGGGATATGGGATTTAGTTTAATGGCAGGAAAACAGAAAGGCAGAATTCATCAGGTCATTGTGCTGTGCTTCGTGAGTGCATCTGTGAATGTGTGGGAAAGAAATTTTTTTGTTTCTTTACAAATGTGAGGGAGAGGAGGGAGGCTACAAGTGTGTGCTGGCCTGTGCCTAGATGTAACATCTGGTTTAACTGGAGAGTGTGTGTGGTTGTGAAAATGTTTAGACAGTTGTAGTCATAAATGTACATACACTCATCATAGGTACAGATACCATGTTCAATGTGGACTTTTATTGATTGATTTGAATTGTTTATTTTCTAGATTATATAACATACAACTTCAATGAATTTTAAAAACAAGACAAAAAGTATGTTTATTGTGGATTTTCTCTAATTTACACAGAGTCAGAATTATACATACATGCACAAATCTATACATACCCTTCCACTAATATTTAATGCCATTTAGGAAATTGCACCATGACTACACACTTTTTGTACGCTCCAACAAGCTTTTGGCCAATTCTGGTTGGAGATTTGACCACTCTTTTTGGCAAAATTGGTAGAGGCTATTGAAATTGGTTTTCTTTTATGGCACAAACACAGCTTTTCAGCAAATCCCATACATTTTCAATAGTGCTAAGTTTGGGGAGGAGTCAATTATTTTAAGTTTGAGGCCATGGCTCTTAACCTGGCAAAAGGTGTAATGCTCTATCTAGGTCAGGTGTGTCCAATCCTGGTCCTCGAGGGCCACTATCCTGCATGTTTTACTTGTTTCTCTGCTCCAACACACCTGATTTGAATCAATGAGTGATTAACAGGCTTCTGCAGGACCTGAAGAGGTAATTTAACCACTTAATCAGTTGTGTTGGAGCAGGCAAACAAGGAAAACATGCAGGACAGTTGCCCTCAAGGACCAGGATTGGACACCCCTGATCTAGGTCAAGGGTGAGTCTCTGCCTAAAGTGGAGGAGTTCAAGTATCTGAAAATTTTGTAGGATGGAACAGAAGATGGATTGATGCCCTTACTACTAGATGGCAGTAGTAAGGGTGTTGCTCTGTTCTGTCATGGTGAAGAACGAGCTGAGCTGAAAGGCAAAGCTATTGATTTATGGATCCATGTATGTTTCAACCCTTACCTATGGTCATGAGATAAGGGTCATAACCAAAAGAATATGATTCCAAATACAAACAGCTAAAATGAAATTCCTCTGTTGTGTGGTTGGACTTAACCTTAGAGATAAGGTGAGGAGCTTCATCGTCTGGAGGGGGCTTGGAATACTGCAGAATACTGCTGCTGCTCCTCCACAACAAAAAGAGTCAGTTAAGGTGGTCTGGGTATCTGATTAGGATTCCTCCTTGGCAGCTTCCTTTGTAGGTTTTTCAGGCACGTCCCACTGGGATTATATGTCCTCTCTGGCCTGGAAATGCCTTGGGATCCCCTAAAAGGAGCTGGAGAGTGTCGCTGGAGAAAGGGATGTCTGGGTTATCCTCCTGAACCTGTTGGCTCAGCAATCCAACCACAGATAATCAGCAGAAAATGGATGGATGAGGTCAGGGCTTTAAGAAGGCCCTTACAGAAGCTTAATGTTAATCTGATTTATCTAATCAGAAACCAGTTTTAATGTGTGTTTGTCCTGTTGGAACACCCAAATATGCCCAAGTTTTAACCATCTGTTTATTTGAGGTGAAGTTGAATTTGGACGTAAACCTCCTTTTTTATTATCCCATCTACTTTGCACAATGCACCAGTACCACAACATGATGCTACCACCACCGTGCTTGACAGTTGGTATAGTCTTCTTAGATTTAAAAGCCTCACCTTGACTCCTCCAAGCACACTTCTTCTCATTGTGGCCAAACAGCTCAATCTTTGTCTCGTCTGACCATAAAACATTTCAGTTTAACTTAAAGGTGTCACTTTTAGAGCAGGAGCTTTTTTTTCTTGATGAACAGTTCATTGGGATTCAAAACTGGCTTTACAATAAACAGTGACACAGTGTTCCTGCAGTATCAAGTTCATGGCAGGCTTGAGTCTTGATGGTTCTAGGGTTCTTCTTGAACTTGAACAAGCTGAAAAATTTCTACTCTTTCCTAGATTTCCATTGTGTTCTTTGAACTTTACTATAGTTTTGATCACTGATATGAGGGCTGTCAAACAAATCCTTTTCATGGTGATAAAAATAAATTATTAGCTGCAATCAATCACTGTCAGTTAATAGACCTTTGCCTTGTCAAGTTAGAGGACATTCTATAATTTTCAGTACCAGCTACTGAAAGACGTCTGTGGATGTATGTATTTATTTGAACCTGTATGTATAATCGTAAATTAGAGAAAATCCATAATAAGGTTAAATGTGTGCACCTAATTGTTGTTTTTAAAATCCTTGAAGTTGCATGTTGAATAATTAATCCACCAGTCCAAATAATGTTTCAAAGAACTCTTTAAAATACCAGAGTTTATATGCCAATTATGCCCATGATGAGTGAATGT
The DNA here is from genome assembly GCF_001649575.2 of Kryptolebias marmoratus. Classification (NCBI taxonomy): domain Eukaryota; kingdom Metazoa; phylum Chordata; class Actinopteri; order Cyprinodontiformes; family Rivulidae; genus Kryptolebias; species Kryptolebias marmoratus. Next base: position 26,454,982 of record NC_051445.1, read on the forward strand.
AAACTCCTGAGCTGTAAATAGTCTACTATACTTTGTGATTACACAATTACGTGAAAAAGTGTCTGTGTGTGAAGCTCTACCTTAATCCCCAGACTGGCAGAGCAGAGGGTTCAGACATACTGTGGCCTTGTTGCTACATTCAGTCTAATCCAATCCTCTCATCACTCTCAAACCTGGTCTACGTGAAAACACACACACACATTTGTTGTATCGCTCCCTTTTTGCTTTAGTGTTCACATACAGCTGGCGTCTGTAACCTCCTGCGCTGACTCACACTCTTACCTCAGCAGTCTATTGCTCACACACGTACTCACACTCAGGTGAAGTCACACAGATGCCTGACATGGCTGGCAGTAGCTCTGTGTACACACAGGGCTTTGGAGTTTGACAGATGTAGGCTGACTGGGATTTCTCTGACTTGTTGTACAGAGTGTGGGTGCTCTCTGTGTTCTCGTCTGATGTCAGTTGCTTCACCGTGTCGACACAGAAAGAGACACCAACGAAGCACCAGAGCTGTCAGTCTGCTGACGTGACAAAGTCTTCAAGAATTCAACATACATTAGTAACCATAGGAACCATCAAAGAGCCCCTCTACTTCTGTACTAGAAAGGTTCCTAACTGAAATTAAAATGACCTGAACCCATCCATCCATCCAGTTGGAGTTGGGTCCGGGGGCAGCTGCTGGAGCAGTGAGGCCCAGATATCTCTTTCTGCAGCCACCACTTCCAGCTCTTCATGAAGGATTCTAAGGCATTTCCAGCCCAACCTGGTGACATAGTTTCTGCATTATGTCCTAGGTCTTCCCCAGGGTCTCCTCCCAGTTGGACCTGCCTAGAGCACCTCCCTAGGGAGGCATCCAGGGGCCATCTTTACCAGATGCCTGAACCACCTCAACTGTCTCCTCTCGATGTGGAGGAGCAGTGGCTCTACTCAGAGTCCCTTCCAGATAACCAATTTTCTCACTTTATCTGTAAGGGAGTGCCCAGATACCCAGCGAAGAAAACTAATTTTGATCACCTGTATCTAGATTTCAATCTTTCATTCACTACCCAAAGTTTGTGACCATGGGTAAGGGAAGAAACCTAGATCGGCCAGCAAACAGAGAGTTTTGCCTTGCAGCTCAGCTCTCTCTTCAACTCAACAGACCGGTACAGAGCACTTAATACTATGGAAGCCACACTGATCCATCTGTTGATGAAACTTGCATCCAAACTAAGAGCCAGTTCAATACTTTAAATTCTAGATAAACAAAAATCCAAAGCTTTTGTCCTTTTGAAAAAGTATAGTATGATCAGAATTTAATATACTTAAATACAGAAAATTATCAATACCAGTGTAAGCTTTTAATTCTATTATTTGATGTGTTAGGACATAATAAAATAATCTTTTGCTTTTCGCCCGATAATAAAATTAAGTAAATAAGATGATGCATGGTAGTGCACTCAATTATTTTTACTGAACAAAAACTAAGTCAAAATGTTGAAATGTGTGAAAAGCTATGCCCACCTTTAGTGCTTTCATAAGATTCCAATCCTGCAATGGTCCAGTCAAAAACCTCAGCATGATTATAATACTGTGTTGGAATTTTAAAGCTGAACTGAAACGTATTTTGAAGTCAACATCAGTAAAAATATGGCCATAAAATGTTTTTTGGAGAAATTTTAAATTAAAAACAAAAATACAATTTTTTTCTTTTTTTTTTGGTAATTCTAAATATTGAAGAAAACACTTGGGTGTTTTTGGCTTTTTACATTACCCCCCTGGAAAGGTTCTGCAATTCATCAGTGAGCGGTTGAATGCTGGTACAATATGGTTCAGTTCATTAGAATTAATTGTTTGAACCAGACAGAAAATACCAGTTGAGTTTCATTTTTTGGCTTCGCGAAAGATTTGAAAACTTTTCTCAGATTTGGATCCATAAGCGCCTATGTGGGAATTACTATCAGAACTCGGGTTGACATCACTTCAAGGAGGAGCATTGCTCCGACCGTAGTTAATGCGGTGGGCTGGCATCAGCAGCAGTCCTAACTATTTTTAATTTTAAAAGAAAGGCAAATGGAGAGGAGTACATCACCACAGAGAAGGAGACAAGAAACAGGAAGTTTTACCTCAAACGTGATGTGAACGCTCGCTGTCATTAAAAGGTCTGAGCTGCTTACAAATCACCCACTTTGGAAATCATTGACTTTAATGCTAAAATCAGTTTATTTAACTTCTAGGTCAGAAAAATAAGTCCCTGCAATGTTGTGTGGATGTGTTTGGCTAAATAATATACATGAAATGTCAATTTTTTTAGATTGATTTAAGTTCAGCTTTAAGAGAGTTGTACATAAATGAATAAACCTTCAACATAAATAAAAATAGACAAAATAACAGACAATCACTGTGTAGCATGCCATATTTCTTTAAGCCTAAAAAGACTAATTAAATCCAAACTTATTGAAAAAAATGCTAATTTGAACATTCAGCAGCAAGAGAAGGCCTATGTAAATCAATGAAAATCAATATCTGAAAAAAAAAAACAATTTGAAGTGCATTTTTCCTTTTTTTTACATGAAACTGTATGTTTGGTCCACTTGACCAAGGACTGGAATATTTGGGTGGGCTGCCTGGCTTTGCAGCATCAGTTCAGCTGCAAGTGGCAAAATCATGTGCCTAGACTTCCTGTCCATGTGCATGTGTCAGCTGTGGTGGTGTGTCTCATTAACTGTAGGTTAAAACAGGGAGTCCTGGCGGTGACAGGTTTATTAAATATCTCAGGGTCCGCTGTGGACATGGCAGGGAGGGAAACCCCCACTGCTTGTGTAATTAATGTGACCACTCAATGCTCATGTTTGGAGTGTGTATGTGTGTCTGATAAAGACTGTGTGTGTGCTTTTGGATGGTTGTTTTCCCTGCGCTGTGCAAAGACAAGGGTGGGCTGTTCTGAGACTGTGATTGAGGCGGACCTCCTGCAGTAAGGAGATAAAGGAACAAAGGAAGAAATGAGAGATGAAGATGATGTGGGACAAAAACAATGCTTGAAAGGTGCAAAAACAGTCTTCTGACAATTAATTACTGAAATTAATCATGTGGAACTTTTCAAACTGATTTGCTCTGCAAAATTGAAGGAGGAGCAGTAGATTGCAAGAAGACCACAACAGGAATCTTTTCTAGCACCCAGAAACTCATTTAGGAGCTCAAAAATGTTCACTGGTGATCAACGCTAGTTAATGTTCCATTCTTTAAAGGTTATACTCTTCTTCTGCTCGAATGTGTGATAGACTTGTCAGTGCAGGTCAAACAATATATCTAGTTAAAGGACCGATATTTCCTAATAAGTTTTTTTTTATCATTTCTTGTCTTGACAATCCTAACAAAGTACATCAAACACTCTTTGTGCACTTTGTTGGAAAAATTAAACACAATCTAATTTGTGTGATTAGCCAGTCAGCTAGTCATGTAGCATCCATTTATGGTTTACAATTAAACCAGAGTTTCACATATTAACTTGAATATAGTGTAAAAGGGTCACAAAACATGGACTCTTACAGCCAGCTTAGTTCTCATGAATTCTTGTTTTTGTTGATATTGTGAATGGAAGTAAGAGTTTAAACCCTAACAGCATGCTATTTTGGACCCAATTTGTCTGATGTCAATAGTTCAGACTGCCTCTTGTTGATGTAATGGTGTGGGCAAAGGTTTCTTGGGGTTTTTTTTAGGCCACAACCTGAATATTCTTGTTGAGGTGAAATAATGGCTAGTCCAAATGCAGTCAAGACCAAAGTATTTTGCTGCCATCCTAAATTAACTCCAATCTCAAAGGTTTTATAACAGCTCATGAAAACATTATTTTATAGACTGTTACACCATCATTAGATTTGCTTTATATAGTTATTTATAATTAGTGGCGGGTGGTGCATTTCACACTTAGGCCTTCAGTGGTGTCCAACTTAGTCAAAAAATACCTTTCATTATGCCAGCATTTATAACACCAGGACTGGAGAGTAGTTAGAAACACACTTAAGCACTACTTGGCATTGCGTTAACAGTCCTGGGCGTGACTCTGTTGATCTGCATAGCACTGCCGTGGCTCAAACTAGTAGGTATCCATAATCTATTTAGAATACAAAATATGGGGTTAGTACTTACATTTGTGTGGGTTCCAGCACATATAGGGGTCGAAGGAAACGAGAAGGCTGATAAAACGGCAAAGAAGGCAACGTGTAACCCTATTAGTTTTACAGTAAGGACGAGTAAATCTGAAGGGAAAAGTAAAGTCAAAGAAGAGCTGATGAAAATATGGCAGAGAAGGTGGGACGAAGGGTTAACAGGAAGGTGGTTTTATAAAATTCAGAAGGTTGTAGGAAGGAAAAGAAAAGGAAGAAGAATCAGGAAGGAGGAAAGAATAATAACAAGGTTAAGGTTCGGTCATACAGGGCTTAATTATTCACTTTTTAAAATACAGAAGCATAAAACTGGAAAGTGTGAGTATTGTGAGAAGTTTGAAACAATAGAGCATGTTATTTTAGAGTGTTATAAATATGAAGAAGAGAGAAGATGCATGTTGAGAGAGTGTCAAGGTATTAAAGAAAGGTTTAATTTAACAGAATTTTTGAGGAGAGATCTGGGAAGTAGACATATTCAAATAATTATTCGGTACCTTAAAAAAACAAAGCTATTTCATAGAATCTGAGTAGAGCAAGATGGGTGTGAATGTGTAAAGAATAATAAAGAGGGGTATATAAAGCTATATACAAGCTAGGTAATATAAGTAGGTGTGTATGTATGCGTGTATGTTTAGCCAGGAGTTAATGGAGGGATTAGGTAGAAAGCGAAAGTTTATAGACCATCTCGAACCACACTCCATACCGGTAAGTGGCGGTAATGCTACTGAAAGTTTGTTGCCAACCGCCAATAAAAACCAAGAAGAAGAAGAAGAACATTTCGTAGCGGTTCACGCAAGGCTGTGTTTTAACTAGTCATTAAGCTTGTCAGTCCTGTTAAAAGTAAACTCTGTTGTAAACTGAGGTTGTTCAAGAGCTATCGTCAGCAGGTAAGGTAGAATCTGTCTGAGCTGCGATTGTTGGAGACTAGTTAGAGGCACGAAATTGCATAAAATTAAAGAGAAAATAGGCTTTTTTGTTGTTGCAATTTTACTAAATTCTGAGAGTTTGTAACCAAGTGACCATTGGAGCCCCATGACTGCATTTAATGCAGCCAGTTAATGGCCTGTTTTTGTGCACACAGCTTGCAAAAATGTATTCAAGGCAGTGAACATTATTTTGTTACTCACTTCCATCCACATTGAACCCACCTTGGCAGCCTTGTTTTGGTTTAATATACTTTACTACATTTTATTAAAACAAAACTTATTAGGTCAGTGTTTTTTCACTGTTAATATTATTTTGGTGTGGTTTTTAGATCCAGTACAGGTGTTAAAAAACAACTCTAACCTCTTGAGACGGGTTGGACAACAAAATTGAGACATGTTTGAGATGCTTGTGATGACTCTGTGATTAATGAGAGAAAAATTTAGTCGCACAATTTTTTTGAACGTGTTCAAAATTTAAGCAACAAAGCTGGAAGCCTCTGTAACACAAGCAAGAAAATCGAGATTCCCCGCAAACGTTTTGAGACATTTTGGAGACTCTCTCAAGAATTCTGTTTGCCAACTAGTCACCAGCAGTCGAAGTCCAGTAAGACACCACCTTAGGATATTTATTCTTCATGACTTTTTCATAGAATCCCACTTCCTAATGGCTGAAAGATTCCTTTAAGCCTAAAAGGTCTTAACATGTAATTGTAGAGTTTATCTCAAAGGTTTTGTTTGTTTTTTTTTCCAAAAATCCATAAACTTTCAGCCTTTATCTAAATTCCATGGTTAGCCAAAAGCAAAAAGATAAAAGTAAAAAATAAACAGAGAAAAGAGTTTGATTAGCTGTTTGGAATATGGTAAATGACGAGGAATTGGACAGTGGTGGAAGCAGACAGAAAATGAAATGATAATATGGGCAGCTCTCCCACCTGCACGGACAGCCTGTCTCGCCAGTAAACCAATCACTCTCTGAGGAGGCAGTCTCTCAAGAGGTGTCACTGGGCAGACAACAAGCACACACACACACATGCGCACTCACACAAATCAGACAATTTTGGCTAAAATGCAGCACAAAGGAGTTTTTAGACCACTGCCACGTGTCTTGAGCTCTGTTTTACAGTCTGAATTGTGCATTCTGCTCAGATTTCTGATTTATTTGACATGTTTTAGATCTACAGAAACATGTCATTCACACATGGTTCAAACAAAAGATAAACGTGAGCTCCCACCAGGAGCAGTGACTGAAAATGTTGTTCCTGTGAGAAAAAAAAAAGTCCTTGCCGTGCCAGCCACACCCCTCAGCCCACGCATCATTTGTCTGATCGAGGCCCGACTCAACACATGTAGGGCCTTACAGTGAAAATAAGCTATGGGCATAATGTCCCATGTAGTGAGGCAGAGTGACAGCAAACGCTGTGTCTAAGAGGCTTCGTTTTATTGTGACACAAATATAGTCATTATCAAGTGTCAGTGTCAAACTTTTAGTCTGCCTTTTGTTGCCTAGTTTTACACCCCCCACAGCGTTTTAGAGATACTAGAGTAAAATATCGAATAACAGCATGATCCCCAAGTATCTTTTTACACACAAGTTATGGTTAGAAACTGGAATGTTGTTTTGTTTAATTTACAGGGACTTTAATGTATTTTAAGGGCTGCACCACTTCTTCACAAGAAGAAAGTCCTGGGTTTGAAACTCAGCTGAAGTTGTTGCCCTTATTTGTTCAAAGTTACACAGATCAGTCAGATCAGATGGCATTTCATGTGCTACACTCGTTCCATCAATGTCTTTCTGTTGCTTTAATTCATTCTGAGTTCCAGTCGAACTTCAACAACAACATCCATGCACAAGAATGATTCCTAATCTTCCCATCAGGGTTTGAAGCAAACCAAATCTCCATATTGGATATTCACAAAATGTTCACAGTGTCTGTGTTTGAACATATTTCTGCTTCAAATCAGATGTTCCAGGCTCTCCAGGTTATGCCCAAGCATGGCAGCATCTGTCAGTATTACTCACATATAGACACATGGATCAAATAAGCATGATTTTTTTTTTTTGCTGCTGAAACCACCCTGTCAGACGATTTATCTGCCATGAGTGAGATACCACTGATGACTTGATGCAGTGTTATTGTTGATGTGGATCCTTGCCTTCATTTTTAGCACCTCAGCAGTGAACGCTGTGGTTACAAGCTGTTGTGGGATGATCTGTTGACTCCCCATAGTCCTGCTTGCTACCACCACAAATGGAAGCTGGGGAGGGGAGGGGAGGGGGGGCACGGTGCCTCCTCTAGCAAAGCAAGCTGTGAGCAGGGGCGTACGCTGGCCTGGTACAAGCTGTTTCCTCTCTAGTCCTGCTACAGCGCTAGAGGATGGCAGCGATGCAGACTGCAGTGAACACTGGCTCGGCTGGTGCAAGCTGTCACAGGTTGTGTTGTTTATGATAGTCAATGCGGGTGCTGACAAACCATGTGGCATGATGGCGTTCATATATATTAAACCCAGCCAGGTTAGGCAGGAATCCATTGGATGAGGTTGTGTTAGTAGGCAGTGCTAGCTCGCAGGTCATGCTAACCTACATGTCACGAAGTTCTGTTGGGGTGGTAGCAGGTCTAGGGTGCTGCAACATGTTCCCAGCACCATCCATCTGTCAGCCCTTTGCTCTGAGCCCAGCAGCTCTCTCTCTAGTATTGGTTAGTTGCTGTTTGTTTTTGTTTCGTTTTTGTTCTCCAAGTGGAAGCATGTACACAACTTACATAGTGTTGTTTTTCAAAAGCTAAAATATTTCCAAACACTGGCTTTCAATACAGAAGGTGCCATTTGTGTGTTGTTGTATCTCTGTTATGTGCATGCCATTAAAAGTCCAGGTGCTGCACTTCTGTACTTCAAAGTTCCACCTTTTGTTAGCCGTAACATGACATTATTAACAATAAATATGAATAATATTTTTACATATTTAAATTGATTCAGACTTGATCATGACCACATTGTGAAGCATCAAAAACTAGATTATAACCCCTACTCCCTGGTCGGAATACTTGAAGTGTCTGATTTTATTTCTCTAAATGTCATGTTTTATGATGTAACCACATTTTTCACCTACAAATATTTTATTATTATATGGGGGAATTCATAACATTTTAACATTTGAAAAGAAAACTATATATAATTTCATTAATATTAACAAACTTAAACAAACTGTTTTAGGTCAACAGAACTTTCAGTGCTTTATTAATGTGCCTAAAAATCTGCCTGTTATTATTATATGCCAAATAATTGTAGAATGCACAAATAAAACTAAATTACTTTTGGTGTCAACCTTATTAAATCTGGCTGCCACAGCTAACTGACCCTTATAAACACAAAATAATTGCTATGATTTTTGCAGATATTAACCTAAAATTTGGAGTGGTAGTAGCCGAAAACTATTCATAACACATTTAGTGCATGATATTGCACATAACATTATTTTCAAAGTTTGACTGAACAGCTTCAACTCTATCATTTCTCAACATAAAGTTATCTTGATTTCAAAATCTGGTGCGAGAAGCAGCAAGTCTTTTTCTGCAGTGAATTATCTCATTTTGCACATATTGCTACAAAGTCTTGAATTAGCTCATGTCTCACTTTTGCTGATGTGTATATAATCTCATGTTAATGGGTTAGCTGAAGTACTAAGCTAATGTTAGCTTGTCTGGTTGTCATACATTTTTTTTGCAGTTGCAATCAACTATTTTCCAGCAACACTTACAAAAAATGTTGTTCATGGATGTTGTTCTGCTATAAACTTTGTGCTTAGTGGTAAATGTAGTCATTTCTGGACCTCTGTATCAAACTTTTTTGCCTTGGCTCTGTGTTACTTCCTCCCATCTCCTCTCATCCCCTCTCCCGATCCCAGGCAGCTACAGAGAGGAGGCTACATGAGCCTGCAGTGGCCAAAATTGTCTCGTTCATTGTGAACATTAAGTGTGAGAAACATTTACAATGTTAAGAAAAATACACATCAAATTCCATGACATTCCATATTTTTTAGTAAATTGCATTTTTAACATCCAGTTCCTCAATTCTGTTTCTGATTTCATTGACATTATAAGGGCCTCCATTTGTTCTAGACCTGCTTTTCTCTCAATCGCTACCTTGCTGTATGCTAGGACAATCTCAGATGTATATAAGTGATTATTTGCAAAGTTGCGTGAGGCTAAGATTCACACGCTTTTCAAGAGATTTCTTAACATAAAAACGATAAAACAAAAAGCAACCAAGGCATAAAAATATTGGTTCTAAAGACAAGTTATAAAGTCACGGACAGGTAAGAATCATCTACAAAATACCTATTTCAAAAAAACAAAAGGATAAAAAATAGATTAGTTAGAAACTAATTAGTTCTGACAATCAAAGTTAAATTAGTTTTCATAAAACCTCCAAATGATTTTGGATTAGGCATTGTTTCAACTAATTGAGTGGCATGAAATATAACAGTTAATTATTGTTTCTTAAGTGTCACGGCAGGATGTCGTGTGCTGAAAAACAAGGTCCAATGTATTGACTTTGAAGCATGTGTGCTCAGGAGTGAATAATTATCCTTTTTTTAAATTAGAAAAACGTGACAATATAAAAACGATTCCTGCCGTCTGTATGTGTGGGTAATGTGTTAGTGATAAAAGCAGAGGAAGGTGGAGAGGTTGCTGGGAAATCATATTGACTAATCAACATGTGAGCAGACATTGTTATATGACTGTCATATGTTGTCACCCATTGCCAATTGCCTGCTGCTGTTCATCTAAGAATTTTAGGCTAGGATTGTTTTATGAAAAGAAATGACAGAATTGTAGATGTTTGACTGATTTGGATGTCATTTTGTTGTTTTCTTGGGTCAATTGACTGCGGCCTCCATCTTGATTTTGTTTGACTTCAGAAGTTAATCATTTGTAGATCTTCATCCAGTGACTATTTCCTGAAAGTTTAATTAAAATCTATCCAGTGGTTTATGATATATTTTGCTAACAGGCAGAGTCGGCTCCAAACTGGCAATAGCAAACTTTTAAGTAAAGATCTCATGTAATCAGTTAGCACTCAGAAAATTTGTGTTGCTACTATCACACCAAAGTTTAGGTCAATATCTGTAAAACTGATTGAAATAACGCTAATTTTATGTTTTTGAAGGTCAGTAGGCTGTTGAGGCTATCTTGTATCCTGTTCACTCCTGAAGTACATCAGCTGTAGCTGTATAACCGGTGATCACTTTGTTCAAGTTTCATTAACAATCAACCAGTGAATTATGAGATGTTTTGGTAACAGACAGACACGGGCAAAAAACATTATTGTTTACCTTTGCCTTTTGTCATTGGTTGATAAAACTTTGAGATTGCTTTAAAAATTTCATTAAAGATATTGCAAAGTATCCCAAAAATCAGTGGTATATAGCGTTATTTAAAAATAGTTCATGGTTTCAGTTTCCTCTTGACAATGAGGCCTGTGTAATGTCAGTTTTGTAATCTGTACCAATGTTCTGATGGTGCTGACTGTGTATGTCAAAAATGTATCCAAATTTGAAACTCCAGACCTCATGAATCAAACGCTGATAAACAGCTGATCCCGAAGATCCCATGCCTGTACTTGTTACTACAGTCCCTCTGGCTTTGCACATGGCTAAAAAAAGCAATGCAATAGCCTTTCACTGTTTTTTTTGTTTTGTTTGTTTGTTTTTGTAATTAAAGTTGTTACTCAGTTCTAACTTTTTGCTGAATTACAATAAATGTGTTCTATCACATAAATGCAAACTCTGTGCCCTGTACCCAGCCCTAGACACAGTAAATGAGATTCAGCTTCACTTGTTTCACATGGCTTTAAACGTTTATTGAGTTTTGACGAAATACTTGAAGGACACATACCTCAAGAAGTTGGGGGATCATAAGGTGACATATAAGACTGAATGAGGGACCACACTGGTAGTCTATTTCCTATGCAGATACAATCTGAAAGAGACAGGCGACAACAAGATGGTGTTGGGGGAGAATGTAGCTACACAGCACCGGATGGTACTGTAGTCTGTAGTATGACTGATCATCCAGAAAAGGAAGCAAGTGAGGGTGGAGGTGAAAACTAAATGATGGAAGTTAAAAAAAGGAAGTTAAAAAAGGAAGAATGTTGTAAGTTCACTTCACTAAGAAGGTTTTTCTCAAAGGCTTTAGGTTAATGTACTGTGAGGTATACAACATTCCAGCAAAGAAGTCTGGTTTGGCTTAGCCTTATATACATTCCAGGTGGTGACCAGCTGTCGTTACTGACAGCTGAAGGCAATGAGGCTTCGTCTGCTACTCAGGAGCTGCAAGACATGGTTATTGACAAGAACACCTTGCAATCTTCATTGTACCCCCCTCCCAAGGACTTCCTTTATGTGATTTCAAACGTTTCTCCCTACATAAAGAAGAAATGAGGTTGAGATCCAATATAAAAGACCTAGGGATCCACAATCTCTCTTCCGGTCCATAACCCTCCCAGTCAATGAGGTATTAGAGACCTTGACCCCTCCAGTTGATATCCAGAATGCACCTGACTGTGTACGCTAGATGATTATCAATAATACGGGGGGTGGGGGATGGTCGGATGGTGGGCAAAGCAGACTCACAACAATAGGTTTGACTTGAGAAACGTGGAAGGTGGGGTGAATTTGCATGGAGAATGGTAGCTGAAGTTTAATTAAAAGATTGATTATTTTAATAATGGGAAATGGGGAAATAAATCTAAGTGCTAACTTTCTGGGGGTGTCTTTTAAAAAAAAGTCTCAGGTGGAGAACCAAACTTTTTGTCCTACTTGGTATTTCAGAGCAGGGTGACGATGATGATCAGCATACCTCTTGTTCTCTTCAGCAGTGTTGCACAAAGGAAACAGCAACTTCTGCTTCCTGGCTGGGAAACAGGGGTGGCAAATACCCTAGGAAAACTTCAAAAGGAGATAGACAAGTGGCAGATGAAGTAAGAGTGTTATGAGCCTACTGTCCAAACAAGATGACAGCTCCAGGACAAGGGGTTTTTTTCAACAACACATCCGAGAATATTGTCCAACTCCTTCTCTGTTCTCTGTTTGGTTCTCTGTTTGGCAATTAGGTTAGGGATGGTAGCCTGGTGTTAGACTTGGAGATGCTTCTAAAGCATTGCAGAAAGCTTTCCACATCTGAGATCAGAACTGGGGCCTTCAATCAGAAACAATATCCACTGGGATGCCATGAAAGAAAAAACATGCTGAACTGTTACTTTAGCATTCTCAAGGGCAGAAGGTAGTTTTTGGATAGGGACAAAATGAGCAGTCTTGGAAAAGCGATCAGTGATGGAGAGGATAATTGTATTACCATTGGACAGAGGAAGCCCAGTAGCGAAATTCACAGCTACATGAATTGGCAAAGGTTGCAGAAGACCGGTTGGGGGAAGGTTACCACTCATTGTTTTGGCACAGATTATAGACAGGCTAAGACAAATTCTTGTACATCTCTATTAATGGTGGACCATCAGAAATGCTTCTGCATAAATGATAACATGTGGTTAGTTCCAGAAGGACAGGTTACCTTTGAGTTGTAGTTCCACTGCAGTACTTGTGCTTTGACTGAATTTGGTTGAACAGTTTATTAGGCAGCCCGTTTCCTGGGTCTGGTGCCAACTGTTGGGCACGACGTATCACTTTCTTAATTTCCCAAGTGTCAGGGTTTTGATTTATTTAACCTGCTAAGAAAGAATCACACCGGAGAGGCTCATTGTCTTTTTGTGAAGGTCTTCGCAAAGAGGAGAAATTCCACAACAGCTCCTAACGCCGTGCTGTCCAGGAAGTTCTGACTCCTTACTTGGGCTTTCTCTTAAATTAAAGGAAGAAGAAAAAAAAATGGGTTGATCTGAGCCAGCCAAGGCCAGTCCAGTTCATAGCAAAAACACATAACACATCTCTGTTTGGGAGAGCCAGATGGTGTGGCGCCCGCCGTCTGACCTTTGCGTCTCACGTAGGCAGTTTTACACATGAGCACAAAGGCTGATAATATAAAAACCCTAACACCAAGATAGGACCCCCGCAATGCATGAAGTTGGAAGGATGATTTCAGTTGGTTTGGTTTCATCTTCTGGAAAGAACTGTCGGAAGAGAGCATCAGGTTTGACATTTCTGGACCCAGGATGGTAAGTGATAGTAAATTTGAAGTGAGCAAAAAACAGGCAAAGCGAGGATTTAGCCTCTTGGCTGTCTGAACATGAGCAAGATTTTTGTGGTCAGTCCTGCAAACTGCAGGGGCCTTGGTTAGGTTGAACTGTATAACTAAATACTTGAAGTGACCCACAAAGGGTCATTTTGAATGCTGTTTTCTACTCATTCCCCATCTTTATGTGGACGAGATGATGTGTATTTCTCAAATCCAATTTAGTGAATATTTTTGCAGTGTAGATGTTCGAAAACCAAATCCATGAGTGGTGAGGGATAATTATTCTTAACCTCACCTCAGGTGTTCCCCAGGGCTCTGTCCTGGTTCCCCTGTTGTTTATTGTTTACCTTCTCCCCCTTAGTGACATCTTTTGCAAATATTACATTCAGTTTCACTGCTACACGGATGACACCCAGCTTTACCTCTCTAGCAAACCTAACTCTACACTACCATCTTCATCCCTCACTGATTGTCTCATTGAAATAAAACACTGGTTCACCTTAAACTTTCGTAAATTAAATTTTAATAAAACAGAACTCCTTTTAATTGGTACTAAATCAATACTAAATAAACTTCAGAAACTCTCCATTTCTATTAATAACTCCTCCATCTTTCCCTCCCCTCAGGTTAAGAGTCTGGGTGTCATCCTTGATAGCAGCCTCTCCTTTGCCTCACATGTCAAAAATATCACTCAGTCAGACTATTTCCATCTTCGAAATATTAATCGTCTACGTCTTTTTCTCACTCCTCACTCTACTGCTGTTCTGGTCCACAGTCCAGTCTCTTCTTATTTAGATTATTGTAATTCTCTTCTTTTTGGCTTACCACAAAAAACCCTCCATAAATTACAATTGGTCAAATTCAGCGACCCGTATCATTACACGAACCCCCTCAATTAATCACATAACACCTGTTCTACAACAGCTTCATTGGCTTCCTATTCCATTTCGTATCAACTATAAAATACTTCTCCTTACATTTAAAGCTGTCCATAACCTCGCTCCTTCAAACATTTCAGATCTTCTACATATTGCTACACCCGCCCGTACACTTAGATCCTCTTCTTCTATCATTCTCACTGTTCCGCCTGCCCGTCTTGTTACCATGGGGAGCAGAGCATTCAGTTGCTCTGCTCCCCGGCTCTGGAACTCACTTCCACCTGATCTTCGTCATTTAGACTTATTGTCACATTTCAAATCCAAACTCAAAACTCATCTGTTTAAGTTAACCTATGCACTGTAACTGCAACTCCGTTGTTTAAACCTTATTTATACTTATTTTAACTTGTGTCTGTTTTTATGTGTGGTGACCTTGAGTGCCAAGAAAAGCGCCTACAAATAAAGTTATTATTATTATTATTATTATTATTATTATTATTATTATTATTATTATTATTATTATTATTAACAGTAATTTGACTGAGACCATGGTAGTCAATACAAAGGTGCAGGATGACATAAACCAGGATAGGTCGGAGGAGCGGTACCAAGAACCAGATACGGAGGCAGATTAAAAAGGTAAGTGACTTTATTTACAGGTGACAACAAGTAATGAGCACCCAGGAAAACATCAGGAGAATCTGAAACAGGCGGGGAGGCACAAGGTGAGTCTCGGGAACAGTTTGAAGAGTTTGAGGATTAGGAAAGTAATTGTGCTCTGGTTTTACTGTTCCAGGAGTGTAGATGAGCAAGGAGGTGAAGAGGAAGGAGGAGGACGCTGTCCAGGTGAGGAGAAGGAGTCTGGAGATCCAGTGACAGGTAAGTCCTTTTCAGGTAAGAGTGGTGGCTGAGTCCGAGAGCAAGAGACCTGATCCAGAACGTGGCACGACCTGAGGCAAGGTAAAAAACACGAGACATAAGTTAACTTGCTGGAGACGTAGGTCAACAAACCAAGAGGCTATAGAGTCTACCCAAAAGGCACAATGCTCCAGCGAAGATCTGAACCCAATTGGAGCCTTAAATACAGGTGCTGCTCGTCATGGAAATCAGCTGCAGCTGTGGAAGAAAGTTACCGGAACAGCCAGCAGGGTGGACAGAAACCCAGATCCTCACAGTACCTCCCCCTTATTGATCGCCTCCAGGCGATCTGGGATGCCTTTCTGGGTGAGCCCTGTAAAAATCAGAAATTAGAGTGGGGTCCAAAATGAAGGATCTGGGGACCCATGATCGCTCTTCTGGCCCATAGCCTTCCCAATCCACCAGGTATTGAAAACCTCGTCCTCACCGTTTGACGTCTAGGATACAGTTGACAGTGAACGCAGGGTGGTCGTCAATGAGACGGGCAGGAGGGGCAGGACGGTAGGCGGGCTAAGAGGACTCTTGATCACAGGCTTAAGTTGAGAGACATGGAAGGTTGGGTGGATGCGCATCAAGGCCGGGAGCATGATACGGACAGATGTGGGGTTGATTATTCGCTCAACCGAGAAGGGTCCAATGAATCGGGGGGCTAGTTTCCTGGACGTATCTCTTAGCTGGATGTCCTTGGAGGATAACCAAACTCTGTTGCCAACTTGGTATGTCAGTGTTGCAGAGCGATGGCGATCTGCACCCTTCTTGTTTTGTTCAGCGGTTCTTGTCAAGGCTCTCTTAGTCTGTCTCCAGATCCTCCGGCATCGACGCAGATGGGATTGAACAGATGAAACAGCAATCTCTGCCTCGAAGCTGGGAAAAAGAGGGGGGTTATAACCATCGAGGCTTCAAAAGGAGACAGACCTGTAACGGAGGAGACGTGGGTGTTGTGGGCATATTCAATCCAGGTTATCTGCTTGCTCCAGGTGGACGAGTTGTCACTGGTAACACACCGGAGGGCTTCCTTTAGCTCCTGGTTGCAACGTTCGGTCTGTCCGTTCAACTGAGAGTGGTACCCCAAAGACGGACTCACCTTGGCTCCTAGGGCATTGCAAAAAGCTTTCCACACTTCAGATGCGAATTGGGGCCCTCGGTCAAACACCACGTCCATTGGAATGCCATGAATTCTAAAGTAATGTTGTACCATTAACTGAGCGGTTTCAAAAGCAGATGAGAGTTTGGGCAGGGGAATGAAATGAGCAGACTTTGAGAATTGGTTGACAATGGTGAGCATGACGGTATTACCCTGAGACGGAGGAAGGCCGGTAATGAAGTCCACTGCCACGTGAGACCAAGGGTGGCCAGGGACTGGTAGCAATTGTAGGAGGCCTGCAGGGGGTCGGTTGCCACTGTTGCATCGGGCACACTTAGAGCAAGCTGCAACGAACTCTTTAATGTCTGCACACAGGGAAGGCCACCAGAAGTACCTAGTAGTTGAATTCAACATTCGATTTATACCTGGGTGGCAGGAGAACTGGCTTGAATGACGCCAGTCCAACACCTTAGCTCTAACAGACTTGGGGACAAAGGTCTTACCCAGGGGACCCCCTCAGGATCAGGTTCAGTCCACTGCGCCTCAGTTATGTCCCTCTGAATGGCCCAGGTGAGGGCGCTAAGGAACATGGCAGGCAGGATGATGGGCTCCTCTATCCATAATCAAGACAGGGCATTGGGTTTGACATTCTTTGAGCCTGGCCTGTAGGTGATGGAGAAATTGAATCTGCCGAAAAACAGTGACCACCTCGCCTGACGGGGGTTAAGTCTCTTAGCATTCTGTAAATAAGCCAGATTTTTGTGGTCACTTTTGTGGACAGAAGGGGGTGCTGGGGAGAAGGTCAATGGAACAATTGTAAGGTTGATGTTGAGGCACAGAGTGCTTTTTGTTTACTGAATACGGTGGCTAGGTCGTGATAAACAGTGGGAACTAGAGAGAGATGGTTCTGAAGTGTGGGAATTAGAGAGATTAGTCCAAGCAACAGAACGTAACCACTGAGCTAAACAAAAGCTCCAGATTTCAATATGGCTTTCAGTCTTGTTAATAACAGGATTATGTTTAGCTAACCAAGGGTATCCAAAAATAATTTGTGAAGTTGAAAATGAAAAAGCAGAAAACTCACTGTGCTTGTGATGGTTGCTGGAAACTATTAGGTGGACCTCTTTGATCTTGCATGTGATTGTAGGCATGGTCTTCCCTTGTTAGCGATGATACAATCAAAGATGGATGGATGGATGGTTGTCACAGGAATCTGCATTTGCTGCACTAGATCGCTGCTGATAAAACTCTGTTCTGCACTGGAGTTCACTAAGGCTTGGATGGGAAGGTTGGTATTGTTAGCACACAGGATAGTAGGAAGTTGGAGCCAGAGAGTAGGATATCCAAAAAGACAGCCCACCAATACCTCCTGGACTACTGCTGGACCCTGATTTCTAATCAAGTCAAGTCAAATTTATTTATATAGAACTTTTCAGCAACAAGGCAGTTCAAAGTGCTTTACGACATGAAAACACAAAAATACAGAGCAAACTGCCTTTTGCTGGCAGTTTGCTCTGAAGTGTCCAGTTTGCCCACTATAAATGCATTCTCTAGCTAAGAATCTTCTCCACCATTCCTCAGGAGAAAGACACACTTGACCGAGCTTCAAAGGTTCTAATTCTGGTTCAGAGATCATGGTAGGAACCAACCTTCAGAGTGGTGAGGCAGGGAAGGGGAGCACACTGGAAGTTGTGGTTTCCCTGGACTTGGACTTTATTTCCTTGCTACATACTTTTCATTTGTTATCTATCCAGATTGCTAGGCTAATGGTTTCATCAAGGGAACCAGGCTCATCTCTTGTAGACAACTGACCTTTCAACTGCTTGGATAGTGAGTTTATGATCGCTCCCTTCAGTTCCTTGTCGTTCCATCCAGTTTCATCTGCCGAGATTATTGGGTGAGAAGCTAAGTAGGCTTCCAACCAGTGAAGCGCGTGCCCAGTCAAAGCGCTGATAACATTAAATTTTTGCAGAATCAGAGGCATAGGTATAACGCGCTTGGTCAAAATCTAAAGAGCACTGAAAAATAACCCCTTATCGGTCTGGGTCACCACTAAAGATCTCAGGCGGATGAAGGAACTGTTCACAGATGATGGCAGAATTTTGGATTTTTGAGTTCAGTTGCTGATACAGTAGATGAAGTGGAAGGGTTTGGATTCAAAAGGAGAAGAGCAGACAACATTCCAGCAATAAGTTCTGGTTTGGTTCAGCCCTATATACACGCCAGGTGGTGATCAGCTGTCATTACTGACAGCTGAAGGCAATTAGGTTTTGCCTGCCACTCTGGAGCTGCAGTACATGGTTATTGACAAGAACACCTTGGAATCCTCACAAAAATGAGAAGATATGTAGCTAAAAGCTAAAAAAAAATAGCAGAATAGTACCTAAAAGGAAAAAAGTAGCAGAATACTAGCTAAAACTACAAATAGGTAAACAATAACATGAATACTGACTCAGCATTTACACAGCTAAACACATTATGGAGTGAGGACATAGTGCACACAGTGTGTTGAGCTCACTGAGCAGCAGACCTGTGGACAGGACACACACGGGTAATGGCTGCTGTGAAACGCCTGCAGTGAGAGTTACCTGTCATACTGAGTAAAGGCAAACACTTACATCATGGCTGTTTCTGACAAACCACAGGAACACAGTTCAGAACAGAGGCTCAGCTTTGTGAGGAAGTTAGCTGTATGTTAGCACATAAACTCACATTTTAAATCTGTCTACGGGTCATGCAAGGGTGGACACAATATATGTTTGAAACAGTGTATGCATATTAAATGTCACTGTATGTTTGTGTGTGTGTGTGTGTGTGTCTGTAACCATACACGGTCTAATAACAGCAGGAGGCTATAACCTGCATCATCTACACTCTGTAATCACTGCTGTTTATGGCTGCATAAAACAACACGCACACACACACACACACACACACTGCTGCTTTCCCTTCTTTTATCTGCCCTTCCCTCCCTCTCACACACACATTTATAGCTGCTGTCTCAGTGGCTGTGATTATTGCCGTCTGGTTTGTGGCTCTTATCAGTGTTGTGACGGAAGTAGCTGTCGGGGACACTCCTTCGTCCTCCGCGACTCACTTTTGCTTCGTCTTTTTTCTTTTCTTTTTGTGGTTCTTTTTGTCTCTCAGAGGAGCTTTGACCCTTATCTGGCGGCGACGGAGCAGCAGAATTGTGGTGTTGCGATTGCGCTCCCTGAGCCTCACTGTGTGCCAGTTCAGGAGATTGGCATTAAAGCCAGACATGAGCTCATGGTCCCAGCTGGGCAGACAGCCCATTACAATGCTCAGCAGGGCCGTACCGCAGGGGTGAAGAGAGCTCAGTACCTGCTGATTAGCTCCTCTTCCTCACTGTCTGTGTCTCTGGGTCATTTTTACTTTCTCTATTACTTCTGCTTTGTCTTGCTTATTTGTCTCTTTTCTATTTTTTCTTTTGTCTGTATAAACTCTTTTTTCCCCCCCCCATCTCTTCTATTTTGTTACTTCCAGTTGTCTTTATTTTTTTGTTTTTCTTTATCTTTGATCTTTTTTTTTTTCATTTCACTTGACTACTCTAATTCTTTTCCTTTCCCTGTTTATCACTTGCCGCTAAAACGCAACAGTGAATCATAATGTTTCTGCTTGTATCTGTCTGTTAGCAAAATATTTCATGAACCACTGGATGAATTTCAGGAAATAATCATTGGTTGTACATCTAAACCTGATTAACTTTTGGCGTCCACCTGATTCTACGTGGCTGCCACAGCTAACTTGCCCTAATAAACAAAAAAAATATCTATAACTCAGTGAAGTTGGCAGATATTGATGTAATATTTAATTATCTTTTGGGGCTTTTTCTATTTTCTTCCTCTCAGCTATTGTTTTACCTCTTTTTTTCCTATTTCTTTTCTACTTCCTTTTTCTTTTTCTTCCATCCCCCTCATCACTGTTTTCTTCTTTTATTTCTTTTCTCTCCTCTCTTTTTACCCTCTTTGCTTTTCATTTATTCATTCACTTAGTCTTTATCTTCAGCCTGAAGCTCTGTGTGTTTCTGGATGTTTGCTGTTCAGTTTATCTCCCATTCACATCATATTTCTCTCTCTCTCTCTCTCTCTCTCTCTCTCTGTCTGTCTGTCTGTCTCTCTCTCTCTCTTACACACACACACACACACACACACTATCTTTCTGCCATCCTCCTCTCGCTTTCTGTTTTTCAGGCTTTCTGTCTCACAGATACAAAGAAGCAACTTTTCGGTGGTGTCACTGCAGTGGTGCCTGCGGCAGCAAGAGTGGGAGGGAGGGTGATTTTTAATATGACAGGGTTGAAAGTGAGGTGTGTGTGTGTGTGTGTGTGTGTGTGTACAGAAATAACAGGGCTGGGAAGCCAGACAGCTGGTGCACCTGTGTGGACAGGATATGACACAGCACTGCAGCCAGACGAGGGCAGGAAGCAGCATATACAACGTGGCATGGCAGACGTTTCTCACTGAACGCAGCTCTCTCTCTGCTCCGCAGTCTGTGTGGAGAGGCCCTGCTGTTAACTTCACTGAAGACGGCAATGCCTAAACAAACACACCTCTTTGCTCTTTATTACTGGCAGCCAGCTTTGTCAGCTGGTGAGATGCGTTGTGGTTAATTCATAAATCCCATCCAGCTTTGGTATTGCGGCTGAGTCACATCCATCTTTTGTTCTGACATTTGTAATGGCATTGAGGAAAACTTACACCTTCTAAAAGGCACGTGGTGCTTTGAGTTATTAGTCTGACTGAAAATGTTATGTTAGAGGCAAAATAGATCTTCATCATACTCAAGTACTCCTCTCACACATGTTCTGTGATTAACGCTACACCCACAGGAGAGTGCATTGATATGGTTAGTTATTTAGGAAAGCAACTGCTCCTCTGGACTTTACAGCTGGCTTTGTACATTTACGGAACAGAAGATTAATTAACATGCTTATAATCCATCACTCTCTACTGACCTTCCCTCCATTTTGCTTTTTTTTTTTTTTTTACATGTGAATATTATTTATTGGTCACCTAAAGCAGAGCGATAATGTTTTTGCCTCTTTGTGTGTGTGTGTGTGTGAAAATAATTATTGGATGAACATCTACAACTGATTATCTTATGTCAATCCCATTCAGTATGGCCCCACAGCTAAGTGACCTTAGAAAACACAAAAATGGCTCTACCCCAGCCAGGTTTACAGATGTTGAGCTAAAATGTGGTGTGGCTGTAGCTGAGAGTCATTTACAATACATACTTCAAGCACTAACAGATCATGTGAGATATCACCTGAGATTGTGTGTAATATTACTTTTAAGTTTTAACCAAAATAGTTAGAACTCCATTATTTCTCAACAAAGATAATCTGAGTTAATGGAAGGTGGTGGGCCATATATGTTCCTTCAGGAATGCTAGGCCTTTATTGTTTGTGCTTGTGGGTACAGTGGTTTTGCAAAACGGTGTGAGAATGTTTGTGAAAACAAAGGAGACAAGTTGAAAAAGCTGTAATGACTAATTTATGAACACCTATAAAATATTTTTAATTCTTACATTTCCTATCCTTCAGTGTAGTACTCTTCCCTGTCCCTCGCATATAGGAAAAATACCGGCCCATTTGTTATTTAACCATCTTGTTTTTCAAGCAGTTTACCATAAATCTTCACATCTCTGCAATGATCCATTGGAGCACACTGGAGCGTTTTCTCTCCATCCCTCTCTGTGTTCCCTTGTGCATTCTGATGAAGACAAGGCATAATTGATTCAAAGCTGAAACCTATGCTCTGGGGAGGGTTTTGGTTTCAGGAGAAATGGAGCGACATCAAAGATATGGGATGAGAACTGAAGAGGTCACAGGGGAAGTGGAGCAGTTTTTCCACTCCATGTTTGCAAAACAGACCATTCTTTTTTTTCAAGATCAGCCACAAGATGGCACTAAAACGTAGCATCAAGCCTAGCACCAGACAGGCTAAGATGGAAGAGAAAAAACTCAGGGTTTCATAAAAACTAACAAACAAAAAAAAAAGGGATTGAGCTCCTCACTTATGTGGCTTTTAGTCCAGAATAGGCCTGAGCACATCTTTGATGCATTCAATGTCACTACACAAACATTTCAAATAACTAGCGTGTGCTGTTGTACACACTTGTGACAGTGGTGTCTCCTTCCCTGCCAAGGTTTAATACACATTATTTTTTAAGTTTCATTCTTTGATCTAATGCAGCAGGCATGGACTCTTTTTGCATCACAGACTGGTTTTATCTTAGGCATCTTTTCCATGGACTAGTGGGGAAGTTTGTTTTTGCTAGAGTTAGCTTGTAAATTTGCTAGTACATGAAAACTTAAAGGCCTAGCTTTGTTAAAAGAATGCAAAGAATCACAGGCAGCCTTTTATGCCAGAGATTTAAACTAAAGTCTTCTTGTGGTGAGAAGAGATGGAGTTAGGGCTGTTTTTTTTTATCAAACCTTGTAAAGGATGATATTGCAATAATGTAATATCTCATGAGATGTGATAGTGCTTGGAGTAAGTGGTGAGCTTGACTCTCAGCTATTACCACACCAAATTTCTAGCTCAATATCTGCAAAACTGTCAGAGATATAGCTATTTATGTGTTTGCTAAGATATCCTAGCTGAGGTGACCATCTTGAATTGGGTTGATTCTAAAAGGTAATCAGTTGTAGATGTCTGTCCAATAATTACTTTCTAAGTGTTTGATTAAAATCCATCCAGTGGTTCATGAGATATTTTGCTAACGCATCAGACAGATGGACACACACAGAGACAGACACAGTATTCCTTCTCACCTTCTGCACTAATAACAGCGACTGAGTCAAGTGCAATAAAAAGGGGGGAAAGGGAAGTCGTTTTTCACAATAAAATACCCTGCAGACCAATATATATAAAAAAAAATATTCATATACATTTTTAAAAAACATTTCTTATTATTTCTGTGCTGCCTGGTATCAGTTGATCCGTGGACCTATACTCATCCTTTGCCCAGTGTTTGGGGACTCCAGATCTAAAGGATCATCAGTAAGCAGGAAACCCCTCACGCTGTGCCTGAAATAGTCGCAGGCACACGTGCCGACTGTGATAAACCCATCAACCTAAAGTTAGTATTCCTCAAATACACGATGAGACAGACGTTTCCCGAGAGACGCATGTGTGTGTGTGTGTGCAGACTGCAGGC
Organism: Kryptolebias marmoratus; assembly: GCF_001649575.2. Lineage (NCBI taxonomy): Eukaryota > Metazoa > Chordata > Actinopteri > Cyprinodontiformes > Rivulidae > Kryptolebias > Kryptolebias marmoratus. Next base: position 26,478,304 of record NC_051445.1, read on the forward strand.
GGGGTGGGGGGGATGGTAGGGGAGCTGGTAGACTGGAGTGCATTTGGTATTCAGCCGTGCCTGGTATTTATCTGTCTGCTGGCTGTCTAGTCTGGTCTGGCCTGTTAGTGGTGTCACCCTATGTGCTCCCTGGGGGACTGAATTGACGCTCCAGACAGACTGTTTGTGTATGTGTGTGTGTTGGACGCTGCAGTTTGTGACTGGATAGAGGTGGGTTGTATGAGGGAGAATCGATGATTGTCTGAGCGTGTCTGCGGCGGATAAGAGCTTGTCTGGATTTCTGCACGAGGGTGACCTCAGCATAATGACTTGGGGTGGGGGGGAAGCGGAGTGTGTGGATTGATATTCCTACTTTGGCTGACAACGCGTTTCAGTTTGTTGCTTCAATAAAATTCTGACAGCTGCCAGACGTTTGAACATGGCGTCAGGATTACACATCTGTTTCTTCCACTTCCAAAGGTGTGTGTGTGTGTGTGTGTGTGTGCACTAAGGGAGGAATGTGGAATTCACTGGGAGTCAAAGAAAATAATTTTTGCATGATTGGATACAGAACTTGGCTAGCGATGCAGCACTTAATGCAAAACATCTGTTGGAGATTTTAACTCTCCCATTTAGTTATTTTCCTTCATAGAGTTCCGTTTCCTTTCATTGCCTTTGGTTACTGCAGTCAAAACAACCAGACTGCACCCCCTCTGAGCTGGCACTTGTCGTTTTTTAAAACCCAAACACTTCATATAGGTACATGATTTGATTTTCTTTTGAAGCCAGTTTTTATAAGTGGCTCCAAAAGTGTGATACTTTTTCTTTGTCCACCTGGAAGATGTTTTTTTTGTTTTTTTAAATGTGTGAAAATCTGAAAGAGTGTTCTTATATAAAGGTTTTATCCAGCATCACTGTCACCTGCAGTTGGCACAAAGCTGTGGGTATCTGCAGTGGCCAAAGTGCTGTGTTTTACAAAAACCTACTACTTATACAAGCCTTCTTTTGAACTAAAGCCCTAGTGTTCCTTGAAAGAATGCATATCGCCCATCACCTTTCATGCCAGAAGTTTAGACTAAAATCATCTTGTGATGATAAAAGACAGAGTTGCAGCCATTTTTGTCAAACCTTGAAATTCACATTATGCCCAGTCAAATGAAATATTGCGACATGTCACGCTCAGAGTATGCGTTGTGAATGACTCTGTTACTACTGCATCGAATTTTCAAAGAAACTAGAAAGTAACTTTTCTCCAGCTGTTTTCTGTTGTTGTTTTTTTTTAATAAAGATCAAATTTGGTATTAAAACATTTATTTTTTAATAACAATTTGCTTGATTTTTCAGCTCAATAAAACACAGCAATTTTGTTATAAAATGTGTTTTTTAGACAATTACATACACAACCCAATACCAACAAAGTTAGGACACAGTGTAAAACATAAATAAAAACAGAATGCAATATTTGCAAAACTCATAAACCCATATTTTATTCATATTGGGACATAATAAACATAACATATTTAAACTAAGAAATTGTACAATTTTTAAGAATAAATAATAATTTTGAATTTGATGGTGGCATTGCCTCTCTGAAAAGTTAGGAAAGGGGCAGCAAAACACTGTAAAAGTAAGTGTACGAATAAGAAACAGCTGTAGGAGCATTTTGTGACTAACTAGGTTAATTGTCAGTAGGTTAATAAGAGGACTGGGTATAAAAAGAGAATTGTAAATGCTGACTCCCTCAGAAGTAAATATGGGCAGAGGTTCACTAATCTGTGCAAAACTACTTCTAAAAATAGGTAAATGATTTCAAAATAATATTCCTTCGTGGAAAATTGGGCAAACTTTGAATATCTCATTATCTACAGTTTGTAATATCATCAAAAGAGCCACTGCATTAAAAACAGGTCTGATCCTGTTCTGGACATTACTGCATGGACTCAGGAACACTTCCCCTGATCATTGTAAACACAGTTCACCATGCCTTCTACAAATGCTGTTTAAAGCTCTATCAGGTAAAGAAGCCAGATGTGAAAACCATCCAGAAACTCTGATGTCTTCTCTGGGCCAAGCTCCTTTGAAATGGACTGAGGCAAAGTGGAAATTTGCTAATCTTTTGGGAAACTTTAGCCGCAACGTCCAGCGTACAAAAAAAGAAGCAAGACCATCCCGCCTGGGCTTCCACAACTACAATTATCAAACTGGAAATGTTGCATTTATTGTAGCCACACTTAAAATGTACTTGGTGGACTACGTTTGTACATGTTAAGTGTTAATTTAAATACTCCATACATGCACTAAAAATCTAAATCGGAGAGCCAACCATTCTTCCATTTCGTCAAACCTGGGTAATCTTGTTTGGGGTCGCAGCATTCTAGTGTCACAATCAACGGGCTATAGCCTGTTCATTAAAGGGACAAAGAATTACACAATTTACAATAAATGATAAAGTACATCTGCACAGAGCTTAGTGTATATCCTCTGATGATATTCACACACATCATATTTTGTACCATATTTTTACATACTGGATCACTACTCCTATTTTCTTTCTTTAGATTCAGAATGAAGACTGTATGACTCCAACCAGTCATATTCTCCTGTGCTGTGAAGTAAAAATTCAAATAAATATTCTATATTGGAGGGTGACCTTTCAAGCTCTTTGATGACCTGGCACGATGCCTAGACCATAGTTTGAGAAGCTGCTGTTCTAAAGTGGCATTCAGAACCCCTCTCTGATTTGAACAGCCCAATTTATTTATAGATTGCAGACAGCCCCACGTTGGAGTGAAACAGGGTATGTGCGTTGGGTGGGAGAGTTGCACTTTTGGTTAGATTCAGATACGGGTGGGGGTGGGGGGGGGTATGTGTTGGTGGGCGTTCTTGCTTTTCAGCTGCACATGTGCCCCTGAACCACAAGACCGGCGCGGGGGGTCACCTCAAGGTTAGCCCCTTCAAAGAACGTCTCCATTGGCTGCGGACCGCTATAACAAGGGAGTGAAACCCGAAGCCCTTTCCCCACCCTCTCCTAAAGAACACACCAGACCAACCAGTACCCCTCACACCCCCCACCCCTGGTGTGTTTCTCCCACAGCCATTGTCAGTGGCGACCCCGCCGTCTGCTGGCTTTCTGAGTTAGGTCACCACCGCCTCTCTCGCGCACGCACATACACACGCTATCACAAACGTATAATATAATAAAGACGAATGTGCACAAACATGCCCCTTCACCCAGACAGATAGACAAACTAGCATTACCACTGTCTCTGCTGGTGCCTTCAGGATCTTCTCAAACAATGCTTGTTATGAATGTCAAAGCACAGTCAGGTACTTTTGGTAAGACAATGTCATAATATGAACTATGCAGAAAACAGACAACAATTATTCTCAGTTGCACAATGTGTTGATCTTTATGAATAGTCTGTCAGCAGCAATGGCAAATTAATGCATTATTTGAAACTAGACCAGGCTTCTGGCAACAACAGCATTTTTCAATACAGATTAAAATACGCCACACTACAAAGGTTCACACATTGCTTGGATTTTTAAAAAATTATTCTTGAGAAGACAAAACAAGTCTTAGAATTGTTTAATTCTTACTATAGTGCTTACCGTATGAGGTGTATGAAACAAAGTGCTTTGCATCAGATAAAAACAAAACATAAAAGAGACTAACTTAAAACTACACATACAAGCTCCTTTAAAACAGCAGTAAGTTGCAAAAGGATTAAACAAAAGTGACTGTAAGGATGAAAGGACAGAAGCTCTGAAGCATTTTTTAAGTCCAAGTTTTGTATCATGTAACATCATGTATGACATTTATTACTGTGGACGTTTAGCATGCCGTCATTAGCAAATCGTGTTAATGAAAGACACTTTTCTGATTTGTATTTAACAAACATCTGCTGAAATACCTGTATTTTACAGTTTTTCTTTTTTGTCTGACTCAAAAGTCACAGTTTTTGATTTTTCCGTGCCTTCGTGAAAGCAGCACCGGCCTACCCACCCTCTCTCTCTCTCATTGAGAGTTGTAATTGGCCGAAGAGACAATCTGTCTGTTGTGGGCGGGGCCTGAGCCTACCGTGTCTGCTGTGCTTCATCAGCAGACAGAATACAGCTTCCCTCGGCGGCGGAGGAAGTCCCGGAAAAGCAGCGCTATGTGTCCTCGAGCCGCTTTTTAACTCCTTCTCCGAGCCGCTCCGAAAGAAACATGGCGTGAGACGAGACTTGTGACGGCAATAACTGCGAAACTGTTGGGAGTTACTCGTAGCGTGCGGCGGACTGCGCTGCCGCTGCCTGCTGGAAGTTTACTGTTGTTTCTCCGTCGGGGTGTCCCGACGGCGGCGGCGGTGGCGGCGGATCTCTCCTCGGAGCGGTGTTCCGGTCCGCCCAGCCCCATGCAAAACGTAACGGCCCCTGGCGGCCCCGGCAACTCCAATGTCACCTGCTCCTGCAACTGCACCGCTTCCCATGCACAGGGAATGGAGATATGTGAGTAACATTTCCTCCGACTCTCTCCTCCTGACCCCTAAAAACCTGCCGCAGGAGACTTTAGTCTTTAATCCGTTTTATGTGAACTCTCCTGTCGCCACAGAAGGACAACAAATTCGACTTAATATTAATCCAACACTTAAACAGCTCCGCGCTAACCGTCTTTCTTCTTACAGTAAATCTGTAAGTTTGGTGTAAGGACTTCCCGTGGGTCTCGCCGTCTAACAGGATCTTTATGCCAATTTCAAAGAGCCTAATGATTTTTCTAACAGCTTTTATTGCTGCTTTTATTGTTTTTATTTACATAAAGCGTGTCTGTATCAAGTAGATAATCGTAATGAGCATATGTTTAAAATCTTACGGATGTTAAAATTATAGGATTTACTGTAGCGGGGGTGGGAGGTTAGGGGATTTTTTTTATCGTTATCATTATGCAAATTTTCAGGTTGTTTTATTATTTTTATTTTAGAGTTGCAGTACTTCTGACACCTCTACTATGACTAATTTAGTTTGTAAGGACTATTACTTGTCATATTTGGCCCTCCAGGCTGCGCATATGCTGTGAGAGATTACCACAGAGGGTTAAATAGTTTGCCTGTCAGCACAGACAGGAAACGCTGGAATGGTATGTTATGTCTGTCTGCCCTCTGAGCAGCCCGGAGAGAAACTATCATTATCAGCTCTGCCCTACTGCTGCTGCTGCTGCTTGATCCACTGCAGATGTTCCTCTTTATGGCTGAGGCTGAACGTTCAGAGAAGCAGGCAGATTGGTGGCAATGCAGCGCAGGACAGACAGAAGAGAGTGTGTGTGTGTGTGTGTGTGTGTGTGTGTGTGTGTGTGTGTGTGTGTGTGTGTGTGTGTGGGGCAGATCGACTGACAAAGACAAATAAACAGGAGAGGGACACAGCCAGGCTGTTTCATGGATTCATAACCAAGAGGACTGACAAGTACGGACAAAGACTTAATTAAAGGCCTAGTGTTCTTTGAAGGAATGCATATCGCCCGCCGCTCTTCATGCCAGAGTTTTAGATTTAGATCCTCTTATGATGAGCAATGACAGAGTTGTGGCATTTTGGTCAAACCTTGAAAATAACATTATGCAAAATTACATGGATATCTCGCACAATCTGTTAGCACTTGGAATATGTGTTGTGAATGACTGTCTGCTACTGCCACAGCAGATTTTAGCTCATAACCTGTAAAAATTTACTTTGTGATAGCCATTTTTGTTTTTTAGGGTCAGTAAGCTGTGGCAGCTACCCTGAATTTGGTTGACTCCAACACTTAATCAGTTGTAGATGTACAGTCTGTGATTACTTTCTGAAATTTTCATTGAAATCTGTCCTGTGGTTTATGAGATATTTTGCTAACAGACAAACACGACTGACTCCTGCCAGTTAATGCCAAGGTTTTAAGCAAAGAACTTATGCATTGTGTTGCAGTCAAAGTATGATGCTCAGGCTACTACCACGCCAAATCTTAGTTCAATATCTGCAAAATTAGCTGAGTTGTAGCCATTATTGTGTCGGCCATCTTAAATTGGGTTTATTTTAAAAAATAATCAGTTATAGATGTACATCTATTAATTGCTTTCTGAGAGTTTCTTTACAATTGAGATATTTCGCCAACAGTACAGACAAATACAGATATAGGCAGTAACATCACCCTTTTGCCAGAGATGCCTCCCTGTAGTCATAAAGGAGGATAAATTGAGAGACAGACATACAGACACTGACAAGTTAGAGACAGACAGAGAGGTGGACAGAGTTACTGTGATGTGTAATTTCCATCGGGGCTGTGGCCAGGCCTGGGCAACATGAGATGAACGCAGGATATTAGATTTAGATCTGGCAGCACTGTGTGGTTGTGCTGACGCCACATTGTAACCAAGAAGTGTGTGTGTGTGTGTGTGTGTAAGCTCGTCTGGCAGGAGGGCTGGTGTTCCACTATTCTGTGGCTCCACAGCACTGCTAGCCAGGAAAAATACTCATAGTCAGACATGAAGTGGTGCTGCGCAGATCCACTGACACAGCAGAGCCTAATGAGTTCATCCAAAGAGACCGAGAAACAAACAACTCAGGACTCCGTACTCTGACTGCTCTGTATCACCTGCTGCAAATGGTGGTGTGGCGTTAGCAAAATATCTCATGAACTAGCGGATAAATTTTGGTGAAACTCTCAAAAAGTAATCACTGGCTGTACAACTCATTAGCATTCAGAGTCAGCCCAATACAAGATGGCTACAACGCAGTCAGTTTTACAGATACTGAGGTAAAATCTGGTGTGGTGGTACCTGAGAGTCATCCTTAACACATACTCTCAGACTAACATGTCTCACAAGATATGACGATATTAAATGAGTTCATCCATAACATTGTTTACAGGGTTTCACCAAAATGGCTATAATCCTTCTCATCATGAGCTGATCTTAGAATAAAACTCAGGCACAAAAGACGGTGGGATATATGCATTCCTTAAAGGAATGTTAGGCCTTTAATATATTTCCACTGCGTTATTCGTCACCTAAACGTCTCACCATTTGGAGGGAGCTCCATTCACAAGTGGTCTGATCTAGCTGTGCCCTACTGTAGCGGCCGTCTGGTTTGAAAAGGGCTCTTGTTTGTCGGCTGTGTTGTCATGCAGACTCGGCAGGGCTGAATAATGCAGCTCATGCTTTGATGATTTATCTGGCTGAAGAAAAAAGCTACAGTCGGCCTCTTCTCGCTTTTTTTTTTTTTTTTCCCCCCACGTTTTTTTTTTTATTTTTTCCTCCTTCTTCTTTAAACCAGAGCAAACCGTCTCACTTGTGTGTTCTCTCTATCATTTAGAAAGGGAGGAAAACTGAAAGGGACTACAAACGCAGAAGGTTTACAGTGCAAATGGTGTGTCATGGCCAGGAACCGAACCTCATCCCACTCACAGGGATCCTCACGTAGGATTTGAAAGGCAGGAACTGTTTAGCGAGTTGTTATTCTCCGTGTTTGTATCGTAGGTGTGCGATAATATAGTTCTGAGGTCAACCAGTTGTATGTGTGCTTTCTTAAGCTTTGACTTCCACTGCTGTCGGATGGGGCAAACTATTAACTGGATTCATGGTCACAGTGTTGTGTAAAAATCTAGTCCCTGTAGGGTGACACTACAAGCAAACAGTTTCCACTCTGAAGGTGTTGAATTAACTTATACTGCAGTCAGCTTTGTCTTTCTGAAGTCCTGTAGAGAAATTCTAAACCACGTGAGGTCATTTCACTTGAACGTCACACAGTTTCCTTTAACTTACTCAAAGGATGTCATCCCTATAGGAATAAAAAAACAAAACAAAACGACTGTATATTGAAAGCTGCCTTTCATGCCAGAGTTTTAAACTACTATCACCCTATGTTGGGAAATGTTTCTCATTTTGGTCAAACCTCAAAAATAATCTTATGCAATATCGTGAGCTGTCACGCCCAGAGTATGTGTTGTGAACGATTCTTATCTACTACCATACCAAGTTTTAGCGCAATTTTTTTTGTCAAATTGACTGAATTAAGTTGTAATCACTTAATTTATTTCTTAAAAGTTTTATCAAAATCTGTCCAGTGTTCATGAGATTGTTTGCTAAGAGACAGTTGACTCCTAATAGTTATTGGCAACAGAAACCTTAAGTTTGCACAATTTGTTAGCACTCAGAATATGTGTTGGGGATCAGCCTCAGCTATGACCACACCACATTTTAGGTCAATTTCTGTAAAGATTGACTGAGTAATAGAAGTGTTTGTGGCAGTCATAATGAATCAGATTGACTCCAAAAGTTAAAAGTAGATGTGCATTACATGATTATTTATTTTCTCTGCAAATTTCATTAAAGTTTGTTCAGTGGTTCATTATATGTTTTGGTATCAGACAGACATGGGCAAAAAAATAACAGTTCACCGTTCAACAGCAGGCAGTAACAAAACTAAACATTTCTTATATCTTATATAAAATAATCAAAACCTTATTTTAGCCTTTAGCCTTTTAGCCCCAGACTTATAAATCCCAGCCAGCCCCATCTACAAATTAAACTACCAATAAATGTTTGTTTTGTTTTTTTCCCTCACATGAACGATTCCTTGAATCATTTTATGGTCAATTTGGTGCTTTTGGGCACAGACATCCCAGTCTGTGTGGAGGTCCTGGTGCCCATTGTTCCCGATCATGAGTGCCTGTCTTTGTGTCTGTGACTGGAACTGTTAGTCTGCAGCCGACGGATGAAACCTGCCGGCTCTGGAATCCTGCGTCTGAGCCGTGTTGGTGTGCTGCTGGCAGCTTGGGTCTGCGGTTCAAGTATCTCAGACGACACACAACTACTTGTTGACTTTTTCTTTAAGCAGAAAAATGTATACATTTCAGACACACACACTCCTCTTCCATCCAGATAAATGCACTCACACACACCATGACATAGACAGGCACTCTTAGGCTCAGCCAATATTTACCCTGCAGTCTCCTGCCAGGAAGCCAATCCAATCTCAGTAAGTTCTTTGTTTGTTTGCTTGCTTAAGGATTATTTTTTTCCTTTTTTCTTTTTGTTTGATCTGTTTGTATACCCTTTGTTGATTTTTTTTTTTAAGATTTATTTTAATAAGTTAAAGGTCTAGCATTCCTTAAAGGAATGCATATCACCCGCTGCCTTTCATGCCAAAGTTTTAAACTAAAATAATCTAGTGCTGAGAAATGGAGTTACAGCCATTTTGGTCAAACCTTAAAAATAACCTCATGCACAATGTCATGAAATATTGCTACGATCTGTTAGCACTTGAATTATGTGTTGTGAATGCCTCTCAGCTACTAGCAAACCAAATTTTACCTCAGTAAATATAAACTTGGCTTACTTATAGCCATTTTAGTTTTTTCTATCAGTTAGCTGCGGCTAATATTAATCAGCTGTAGATGCACATCCAGTGATTACTTTCTGGAAGTTTCATTAAAATCCCTCCAGGGATTTAGATATTTTGCTAACAGTACAAACATACACACAGAAACGAGCAAAACCGCGGGCAAAAATGAATTCCGATAATGAGTCTTGGTTAAAAAGAAATAAAACTTTAAATGATGTGGGTAAGAATAAAACGTTAGTCAGTCACTCCTGCCACAGGAGTGGCAACTGCAGGAAAACTTTTTATTTTTATTTTTTTAAATAAAAACTTTCATCCCTTTGCTGATGGATTTCTTTTGTTTCCACAGCTCTTGTAATTAATTTCACAGGGAATTTCTGCACTTGGTTGGCGTCTCAGTGGAGTCCTAAATAATATGCCACTTTTCCCTAACAGAGGGTTTGCAGCAGCCAACAGCAGAGAACCACTTGGAGGCATTAAGAAAGAGTTCCTTGTTTTATAGAAGGGGCTTGGTGGCAAAGGGGCCCCCAGACCCAGTTTTTACACCTCTAGAGCTGACCTGCAGTCACTCTCTGGGTAACTTTACCTCACATTCTGTTTAAAGAGCTCCACAAACATGTCTGGATTGTAAAGACATTCGCAGAAAGTGTAAGCTTTGCTCATGGCGGTAGTACATGTGGACCATATACAACTTTGGCAACTACTCAGATTTTCTTTTCCAGATGTACTCACCTTTCTGTGACCTGCAGTTTCTCACTTATGAATAACTGTTGCTGTTTATTACCTGATGCAATGATGCACTTAGTATTGTTTGAAGTAGACATCTACTTTTTTTATTAACCTGGAGAATTGTAAAGCTGATTATTAGATAATGAATTGGTGTATTTAACTGTTTGTACTAATTTTCTCTTATACTTTCTCAATGTCAGTGAGGGGGAAAATGCTTTAATTTATCAATAAGACTTATTTGCAGATGTGTGGTTTTGTATGAGAGGGAAATTACTGTCTAAATTACTGGAAATTACTGAAACTACTGTCTTTGGATACTTTTGGATCACTGTCAGCTTTGAAAATAAAGTTTCATTAGTTTAGAACAGCTTAAAATTTCAAATACACTCTAAAAACTTAATGGGAAGCAAGTTTAAAGCAGTAACTGTTTTAGTTTGACTACGTTCAAGCTCAGAACACTGAGATTTGCAACAATTTTGTAGAATTGTTCATCTGTTTCTTTTTATGCTAAAATTAAATTCCATCATAATTTTTTTTTATTCTGATGAGATTAATAAAAGGGGGAAAAAACAACAACAGTGCCACCTTTAACACTGCACAGTGGAACCTTTTAATGTTCTTTTTGCTGTGAAAGTGTTCAAGTGTTACAGATTTTTTTTCTGTTTTTGTTTTTTTGTCAAACTTGCATCTTTCAGATAATGAAACAAATGTTAATATCAGGCAAAGATAACAAGAGTTAATACAAAATGCAATTTTTAACTTGTGATTTTATTTATTAATAGAAAAGTGCTATCCAAATCAACCTGGCCCTTTGTGGAAAGTAATCACTCCCAATCCTAATGACTGGTTATGCCATCCTTTGGCACCAACAACTACAGTTGAGTGTTTTTTCTAACTGGCAGTGAGTCTTTCACACGGCTGATGTTGCTGCTGTGTCGGAGCATTGTCCTGCTGCACAACCCAGTTGTTTTTGAGCTGATCTGATGGTCGGGCATTTTCCTTCAGGATTTTCTGATGGAGAGCACAGTTCATGGTTTCATCAAGCAAGTTATCCAGGTCCTGAAACTGCTAAGCAGACCCAAATCATCACACTACCGCCACCATGCTTGACTGTTGCTATGATGATCCCACTGAAGCTAAACTTATTTGTTTAAAAGACTTTCCCACTGAGCCCTTTTTTTTAACAAGACAACATGACTATTTTTTCACTGTAGAGAAGCAATTTGGATGGAAGTGGTGTGTGGCAGCTGTGTTATCCAGTGTGTCTGACATTAAACGATAAAACCATTGGAGCTACAGATTCCCAGCAAAATGCAACCCAGAGGTGTAGCTTGACTTCCTTTAGCTGTACAGGTTAATGTAAGTCAGCAGCTTCCAAAGTCCAGTGTGTAATAAATGTGTTTCTGGCCCTCACTTATCCTAGCTCCACTCTTCCTGTTCAGCTCTACAGCCCCAACAGTTTCTTTACAGGCGGCCAGGACTTCCTTTGTGTCTAGATTTTGCACCCCCAACAAACACACACGCACCCACACACACACACTCACCAGACCTCCTCCCCAAGTTCCCAAAATGCCCTTGGGACTAAGGCAGATTTGTCGTTCTAGTGTGTCTGAAGACAGGCCATCCGTCAAGTATGTGTGCAGTGGTGATGGTTTTTGAGGGGGGTAGTAGTCTGGTGTCTCAGTCAGCATCTATTTACAGACTGTTAGACTGTCTGAGATGTTAAAAAGCTTGACTGTGTCTGAAGCAATGGTTGGGATATCTTACAGTAGACCAAGACGTTGTCCAGACACACTGGCAAACAGTACAAAGGCAGCTTTTTTTTCCCTCCTTGTTGTCAATTTGTTTTTTCCCAGACTTCAGACAAATGAAACGTTTGGCACGTTTATTACGCTTTGTAAATCCCCCATGCTTTGAAATTACAAATGGCACATTGCATTGTACAAAGCAAGACAAGCCAAAAACAAAATCAGAAATGCTGTACCGCCCGCTGTTTAGTCAGATTTCTGTTAATCCATTTGTTTATGTGAGCAGGAACACCCAGACAGAGGAATAATAACACGTCTCTTCAAGTGGTTTGCAGGGTTTTCCTTGGCTTTTGAAGAGGCTTACATGGTAAAGTTTCCTAAGGGGTGGCACTGGTGTGTTGGTGGTTTAGATCCCTCTGAGATTATTTCAGAACTGGAACTTGAGTGCTTTAAGCAACATTTTAAACTCTTTTTGTAAGACTGGTAGCAGTAGTCAACCATTTGCATACCATACAAGAAAAGGAAATGTTTTGCATGATCTCTTGAAATTCAAATAGTCTGTGTCCACAAGTAGACTCTGACAGAACATCATCAGAACAGCAGCAGCTCTTTACTTGAAAATGATCTGAAAACTGTCACAATGATTGTTTGCTTTTTCTTTCATTGTAGTTGTGGTTGTTGCATTTAAAAGCATCATCTGTGATTTAAAAAAAAAAAAAAAAAAAAAAGCTGAATTTAAAAGATGCTGAAAGCTGCAATTTACCTGCTGTTCTCTAGGTTAGGAATGAAGACATCACAAGAGACTCCTGTAAAGACTCTGTGAAATGGGTTTCCTATGAGACCTGTAAGACATCAAGAGGCAAAATGAAAAGTCAGGTTTTCTACTTTATAGGGTTACTGCATATGTGGGTAAAGCTTTTGGTGTCTCCAGAGAAAATTGTGCAAGCTCGGATGAGTTTCCTCGAGTGATCAGTCAGTGTTGGTTGGCTCTGAAGACTGAAAGGTTGAAAATTAAAAGACGAATTTTGAGCGGTGGGGTTTTAAATGTACTTTTCTGTGAGAAACAGCAAAATGTTAGGAACCTAAAAGTTTACGTGTTCTAATAAAAGAAAACACTTATTGTGTGGAGCGAAGAATTGGTTACTGGTTTTCATATTTATCATAGTAAAGTTTTTCATGATTAGTATTACAGTTAAAACTGAATTTAATTACCATGCTATATGAAATTCTGGGAAGCTTTTGGTCATTCAACAGACACCAGCCCAAATGGAAGCAAAAAGGCAATACAATTGCATGAGGGATTTCTTTTACCGTATTTTCCGGGCTATAAGGCGCACTTAACAGCCTTCAATTTTCTCAAAAAAAATGACAGTGCACCTTTACAATCCAGAGCACCTTATATATGTAAGAAGTCGTAATGTTTTAGTACAACTTTGGTAAACTACAAAGCCGCACCGCTTGCAGCATTAAGGCTCAGTTATTGTCGCGCACGGCACGCGGACCTGAGCAAGTGGTGAGGGCATTTTTACTTGACACTTATGTCAGTGCAGTATTCTCTGAAAAGACAGGAGGCCATTTTGTTTTGCTAAATGCACCTTATAGTCCGGTGCGCCTTATATATGACAAAAGTTTGAAAATGGACCGTTCATTGACAGTGCGTCTTATCATCCAGTGGGCCCTATAGTGCAGAAAATACGGTAGGTTCTGAAGAACAGCAAATCTGAAGTGTGGTTGCATTTTGGATTTTATGAAAATGTTCAGCTCAATGAGAGCCTTTGGATGATGGTTTCATCAATCTGCATGTCATGCAGAAAGGCAGTAGATACAAAAGAATCAGTGACAATCAGCTGATTGTCTAAATGTATTTGAATGAGGGTATTAGCCTCACTTGTGATCAACAGGCAGTAGTGTGTTGCTTACCATCACTAGGACTTTTAGTACCAGATACTATGTTCATATGTTAATATGTTAGTGTTTATATATGTTTTCAGGATACACGGATACAGATACCAGTATTGGATATCCGTTTGATAACATGTGCTTGCACTTGTACTCAGAAGTATTCTCATTCCAGTCTACAGCAGTGTAACATTTACCTCTCAGTTGAGCAGTCAGGAGATGGTTTGCTATCCCGACCCACACTTCTTACCAGCTGGTGCCAGTAATGCACTATAAAGCTATTTGGTAACTGCCAGTAAAAACCAGAAGCAAAAGAAGCCGTGTGGAGGGATTTCAAAGTGAACAATGGTGACAAAAGTAAAGCTGACTACAAATTATACTCCGCAAAACTGTCAAGAAGAGGGAAGAAATCTAGCTCTTTCAACACAAGCAAGTTGATAAAAACATCCGAAAAACCAACAAGATGCCGAGCTAATATTAGCGGGAAACAGCCACAGTCTGTCATTGAGCAGAAGAGGTTCCTGGGGAATATAAAGACCTGAGTATGAGCTTCCCAACAGTCTCACCACTCACCAATAGATGCTTTTGGTAGAGCATGTTGCTGTTCTGGCTCTGTTTTAGGAGTTAGCACAAAAAGTAAGCTCCTCTCATTTTTAAACACAGGAGTTTAATGACCTTTATTAATGCTCGTATTGGTATTGTGTATTGGCAAGTACTCAAATGTATGTGTGTTTATGTGTATTGATGCATCTCCATTATATATAGATTTTTTAACTCTTGTTTAGATGTAGGCATCAGTTTGACAATAGTTTCAATCTTTTTGACATCAAAAACTGTTTTAATTGGATCACCTTCCTTACTGTCCAGTGCATTTTAAACATATTTTTACATTAATGTACAAACACTGTAATTTGCCCCATGTGGTGTTCCTCTATTTGAGTGAATTGTCCAGAGTTTACCCTGCCTTGAGCAGCATAAAGCAGTTCTAGAAATTGGATTGATGATTTATGGTAACACTCATAGCCTGAGCCGGATCATCCTAACCGGTAGTTAGTACTGTACCTTCTAGTTTACGCTGTCAAAGGAAGGTAAAGCCACAGGCTGTGCCACCTTGGCTTCTGGCTGTGCCCTAATAGAGCCTTGTGTTCAGTCTGACCTTATCACAGGAAATTACAAGGATTAACAGAGCTGAAGAAATGGAGATGGATATGAAGTCAGCAAGGAAAGGGACTATCATTTGTTTTAAACACACAAATGTTAGTTAAGCTAGAAGAAAACAATATACAGTTCAATATTATACTTGTGGACTGAATGGATAAATGTGTACATTAGGTACATTAGTGATTTGTATAACCCTAAAAGATTTATACATTAAAAAGGAGATATTATTTCACCAAAGCTCACGAAGATGAATTTTCTTGATTATTTTTTCTGCAGTTTGTTACTGGGGAACCGTTTTGTGATTGTTATATATTTTTTATAACTTTTTAATGCACTTAAACTAACACAGTGAGGAGTCAAGGAGCACCTGGGGTTGTGGGTGTCAGAAAGAGAAGCTTTGGTTGAACACATCCTGCTCCTCTCTTCATTAGCGATTCGGGGGGTGTCTGATTTTTGGTCCCTCTCCAACCCAGTCCAGACACACAAATCAGACAGTGGTGTCTGATATGTACCACCCACCCCCTCTCCTTTACCCCATCTCCCACCGCCGTCCCCTCCTCCCTTCGGCAGCCACCAGCTGACCCCAATCAGACACAGGGCCTTCTCTATTGTCTGGCTGGGGAGAGGGGACACTCACTTGGACACACACACAGACTCAAATGGGGGGTCAGAAAGACAGAGACTGTCTGGTCTAGTCTTGCCTGCTGTTCCGACTCCCAACCCCCAACTATACTGCAGCATTTCTGCTCTTCATCCTTCTCTCTCGTCCTTCGTCTCCTCCCCTCTCGCTGAATGCAGACTCCTAGAAGTCCCAGATGCATCTGATGCTTGTTATGCAAAACATTTTGGATTTATATTGTTTTGCTAACTAAGTTAACCCAGTGTCATCGTCTCCAGCCATTTGCAGTCTTGTCTGCATTGTCTTTTTGGTTTTGTTATAAGGAGCAATGAGGACATGGTGATGAGTATTTTTTACAGCACAAGTACTGACTGAAGCACCAGATTCAGATGAATCTATTACCGAAAACTGTCTCCAGTGTATATTGGTGACTGTTTCTATGGATGGAAAAACAGGATGAGGGGTGTTAAACTACATTAATGAAAACATCTGAAAAGTATGCCTGCAGGCAGGATCTTGATGACCTTCTTGTGCTATAACGAGCAAACATCTTCATATCACCTTTTGGTTATCAAAGCATGTTGACTTGAACAGTGGGCAGTTCTGTTCTCCTGTCTAACTTAAAATGATGTGGAAATGACTAGTTGTTCACCATCAAACTGTTGTCATGGAAATGATAGATCACTCTGAATATGAGAGATCTCTGGAGAAAAACACATGTAGGCTAAATGAAGTTGTACTCCTGAATATTGCTACTTTCTGAGTGGAACACTTGCAGCTTTTCATTTTTAATGTTTTTTTAAGTTGTTTTTTTTTCCTTTAGTATAGACATTTAGAATGTGTTGACAACAAAAGAGATGGCCAAGTTTCTGTCAGTCACTGATCTTCACACTTGGCAGTTTGCTAGAAGCTTGGATGTCTCCTGGCTAGTGTTGCTAATGATAATTAGGGCTCCCGGTCTGTGCAGCATGGAGATCCTGTGTGTAAATTATTAATATAGGTCATAGTCACAGCATCCGGCTTGGCCCGGCCCAGTGCCGTCCCAGCACTATCGCAGTACACGGCCCCTGCTTACCCCTGCTTACCCACAGCCTGCCCCATCTGTCGGCCAGATTAACCCAGCGGATCACATACACTGAAGTCAGCACCGGGTGAGGATTCAAAACAAGGCCTCACCAAGAACTGTCAGATTGCTTTCCCTCAGGTAACATGACCATTCCCACAGTAAATGTTTAGCACTGTTTGAATATGAAAAAGCTGGACGTCCTAATGAGTGTGTGTTAGACTCAAACGGAGGCATGTGTTACCTCTCTGCTGTTTTGTCTGCAAGAGCACACAGAGTCATACGACACAAATCTTGGGATTGACTAACCACGGATCAGTTTAAATCTGGTGTTATGTAATACTGTTTTTAAAAACTGCTCATTTGGAAACGCCTCTTCAACAGTGTGCTTGGACATAGAGGAACAGAAGCCCTATGACTCCTGACCTGACTTCTGCTTTCCTGACAAAAAAGTGAATGCAACACTAAAAGGTTACTAAGGAGATGCAAAGCTATGCTTTTGCCTACGTTTTAGGTTATGCAATTGTTTATATTTTAGTTATTATCTGTAGTTGGTAACCAAAACAAGTTTTACATTTCAGTCTGCAACAGAGGAGAGAGGGAAAAAAATGGGTTGGTGTGGGTGGGAAGACAGAGAAGATGTGGCAAGAAAGAAGAGATAAAGGGTAGTCATGTTTGTGGTTTTGCACTTCTCAATGTAATCAAAAACTGATTTTAAGAAAACCTTTCAAACTATAAACACAAGTTATCATTACGTTCCTCTGATGGTTTTCCACATAATTATTTACGAGATTCAACCATAAAATAAATTAACCATGAAAGCTTAGCAGATCTAAAACCGTAACATTTGGTAAAACTTTAAACTCTAGTGTTGTTTTTTTTTCCCCCAAACCTACTTAAATGCAGCACATTTTTTCAAGAATTATTGACCCCATCACCGAGGAAAATCTAACTGGGTTTATTTCTGCAGCAGAAAACAATTCTAAAGAAAGCTGTTCATTGCAATCTGCCAATGCTTGAGAGTGACATGTCAAGGCCAGGACGCAAAAAGCCAAAACTAACTGTTTTCATGGACTGATTAAGAGCTAAAGGGAAAGTGGAACTCCTGCCCTCTATTTCAGAAATAAGAAAATCCTTTTCAAAGTTCTTTTGACACAAGGAACTACGCTCACACCTGCACATGCAACCTTAAGCAGAGATTTCCTCAGTACAGATTAAGTTTTTATTTATTGTAGCTTTTCATAAACAGCCCTATACTTGGTTTAAATTGTTTGTCAAAAAGTACTGCTGTGCTTTATGTGCAAACATGTCCACTTTTGTATTGTCTGTCCAAAAAACATTGTTGCAGTAGTCTTAAGATTTGTTTGAATGTGACTTTGGAAACCAAAAGTATTATCTCACTGTGCTGCAACTGTTGGTGAGCTATAGTTGTCAGTTGGTAGAGTCTGAGATCTTAAAGCCCTTGTGGTATTTTCTTGTTCATCTCTGGTTTTTTAACCTGATTTTAGGACCTCCTTAAGGATTATATTCCTTTTTGTGTCTGTTATTTAAACTGCAATCATAGAACAGAAACGTGTATAAAGTGTAACATTATTTTTTACCTGAATGTGGACCTCTAGGAACATGTTAAGTTTGTCAGAACGGCAATGAAAGAAATGCCTAATAAAAGGCTGCATTGAGTTACAATGCTAGTGATGTCATGACTTATATACCATGTGTAAGTGGCCACAGTGGGGTTGTAAAATTTCTTTCGTTCTTGCTTCAGTGCCAGCTGACTGAAGCTGTCAGCTGCAGAGGCAGGCGTAGTACTGTATGACTGCAGTGTCTGGGTTGAGTTTCTACGCAGAGTTTTCAAGTTTTTTTTTCTTTTTGAAAAGGCACAAGCTGTTCTTTAAATTTAAATGGTAAATGGACTGTACTAGATGGTGCCTTTCTTGCCAACCAAGCTACTCAAAGCACATTCATATAGCACTCGACTACATCTTTACAAAGCTAATATGAATAAATCATTCTAAAGTCTAATCAGTGCTTTAAACTCCATTCTTACACTGCTAGGGCACATCAGAGGCAACAAGTGGTTCAATGTCTTGCCCAGGGACATGTCAACATGTGACTGCGGCCAGGAATTGAACCTCCAACTCTCATTGAAGGACAATTGCTCTAACCACTGAGCTGCCACCTTAACCACCTTCCTCTCTTTTTGTATCTCTTCTCTTCCCTGTCAGACTTCATCTATTTATGATTAACCATGAGCAGGACTAAAACATCCTGAGCATCTCCCAAACAGCACCACTATTACTCACAAACTCTACCATAGCCCCCACCCTGCAACTTGCTAGCCCGCTTGCTTCTTTTACTACTTTTTTTTTTTTTTTTCTTTAGCTCCCTCTGTTGTCGGCAGCTGTTGCTCAGCACCGCACCGAGGTTCAGCCGGCGGTCACGGCCAAGTGTTCCAGCAAGGAAAAAAAAAAAAACTTTTTGATAGGACTTTCTTTTTTTTCCTACTTAAAAATTCCTTTATCTTGCTTCTCCCCTCCCCTCGTACACTCACAACTCACTCTTATTTCCCTCCATGCTTTCCTCCCGGTCCCTGGCTTCTCTTTATCCCTGCTTCACTTTCACTGTCTTTTGGTCTCACTCCCTTTCTTTTTCTTTCTCTTTTCCTTCCTCTCCTTTCTGTCTCTGTCCTGCTCCTGACTAATCCTGCCTGCTAGGCATTGCTTCATGGTTGTTAAGCATCTCAACCCGAAGGGGACACAAAAAAAGAAGAAGGAAAACAGAGCGAATGAGGAGGTGCTAGTCATCTGGTGAAGCCTATTGAGCAACTTAAGCATGGTTGTTTTGCTCTGTTGGCTCAGCACAATGAGACCACATGTGGAAGACATGTTTACACCCCTTCATCTGAGTGTCAGAGGGAGTGGGAGAGGAGGAAAAAGTGGGAGGGAAAGTTGGAGAAGAAGGTTGGATGAGAGTGAGGGAGGCAGAAATAATGGCAAAAGTGTGTGTGTTTGTGTGTATATATATAGTGAATCGAGAGAGAAGAGGTGGGATACAGAGAGGAGGCTGAAAGGAAAAGAAGAGGAGGAGAGTGGAACACGATGAAAGGAAAAGGATAGATGGGTTAGAAAGAATACAGATGGAGGAGAGTGAGAGGAGTGTGACAAACAGAGAAGGGACAGACATAATGAGAGAGAAAGAGGACAGACTAAAATAGAGAGACAGTCCGTCTTGAAGGAGAGAAAGCCAGTGTGACAATGAGTCATAGCTGAAACAACGCCACACAAGCATATGCTGCTGTTGAGGAGCCATCTTTGTTTAAAAAGGAAACTGGTTATGATTTTAGACACAGATTAGAACTTTGAGCAGATTAAACAGAGGTAATCTAAACTGGTGGAGATTATAAATTTGTATTTCTAGGAGGTTTTTTTTTTTTTTTAAGTTCTCTGTCATAAATATTCATTTTAGATTTATTTCATGAAAATTTTATCTTTTGTTTCCTGTTGGTCAAGAATGACAGTGTTGAACAGCTATGTTATCTATTATGTTTTTAGAAGTCATTACCTTTTTTTTCAGTCATTCATTTAGTCTTTAAAATGCTACTGAAGGCTTCAAATTCCCCCGAGCCTGAGGTGTCAAAAAAAACAGCAGTGTCAAATTTAAAAGCTCCCATGAGGTATTATTTTCTGTTTGTCAGATGAGCTGATATTTCTGGTTCCAGATAAGTCGAGTAATTTCAGCTGACTAAGGCCCCGCCCACATAGGAACATTTTTTGTGAATACATAACTGTTTATTGTTTCCACCTTTCGTTTACAAAAAAACTGCGTTTTGTGAGCCCTTGAATGATATTTTTTTTGTAAACCGGTTTTCAAGTTGAAGTTGATTTCTAAAGTACCTTTAAAAACTACTGCGGCTGAAAAAAAGCACTGTACATACAATAAGAAAATAACGAGGCACAAGAAGACACAATCCAAATAAAGGTCAAAAGGTCAACTTTGGTAAAAACCACATAAAAGTAATGGTAAAATGCAACAATATTAAATGTTGGCGAAATGTGACCTCTCAAATCCAGTGAGTACAAATGCGATGAGACTTAAAATTTGCCAGAGTTGGACACTTCTGTTCTAGAGTGAATGTTTTTAAACTCAACTGTTGTCTTTTTATGTGGAAAGCCAACACAACTTTTTGAAAACTATGATGTCATAGACCAACCTCTAATCTAATCTACAACGCCCCAGTGTGACAGACATAACATGAACAATGGCATATTACTGTACATCAAGTACCCATTTAAAAAACAAAGGAAATGGGAATAGTTTTAAGACTAACAGTTGCTCTTGCATTCACCATCTGTCTTTTTTTTCTTCTTGTGTTTATAGTTTAAACCATGACTGTAGCTATATACAGTTTACCCAACAAGTAAGCTTTATGTGCATTCTCCACATCTTGGTTCCTATCTGGTGTATTTTTGTGGCAGTGTTACATACAGACCTGGCATAATTATTAAAGCATTTTGGGTTGGGTCAATTTTGAGTCAAGTTTTGCATTAACTTTAGCATGTGTGTTTGGGAATTATCATTGGTGCTGGACTTAGCCATTTGTGTAGTGTCCATCCATCCATCCATCAATTTTCTTTACCCGCTTCTCCATTCCGGGTCGCGGGGAGCTGGTGCCTATCCCCTGCAGTCACTGTGCGAGAGGCGGGGGACACCCTGGACAGGTCGCAAGTCCATCGCAGGGCCACGTATAGACTAACGAGACAAACAACCATTCACACTCTCACTCACACCTAGGGACAATTTTAGAGTCATCAATTAACCTAACATGCATGTTTTTAGTCTGTGGGAAGAAACGGGAGTACCCGGAGGAAACCCACATGTGCACAGGGAGAACATGCAAACTCCACCCTGAAAGGCCCCAGGTCAGGAAGCGACCCTGCAACCTTCTTGCTGGTAGGCAACAGCTCTAATTTGTGTAATGTTTAAGATGAAATTTATTCAAATTGTCTAAAACCACATCTACACTCCCACTACTGTCCCATCAGCAGCCTGTCCGGTGTGGTCCCAGTATGTCCCCCACTACCCCAGGAGACCGTTCAGCTCTAGTCTGGACCTTTCATGTTCTATCCACAGCATCTCCCGCTGTCTGAGTTTGGTTGATCCCAGCTGCCACCGAGAGTTTACAGCACATATGCAGCCTACATCTGGGAGGTGTCTGTTGCCCCTACTGATGCCGAAACCCAGCTTCAGACTTGTATTATAAATCCACCTCTTGTCTGGGTGGAGGTGTGCTGCTGCTGGAGGGAGGAGTAGGCGAAAGGGGGGGTTGCTTTATCAAACAAACGTGCCAGGAACCACACAGACAGACAAACCGACATAAGCCTACTCATTCCTTCCTCCTCCACTCCTTTCTCATCTTCTCCTGTTTTTTTTTTTTTTTTTTACTGCACTGTTTTGCTGTTTGGTCTCAGAGATGAGACATGAGATGCTTTGTTGTTGGCGTTCTTTTAACATCTGTCTGCCTTTACCACAGTCTCTGTGCTCCTCCATCCTCTGCTCTTGCTTGTCTTCTCCCTCTGTTATCTTTCTTCCTGTCTCCCATTTGTGCCCATTTTCTCTGTCTCCCTGCAGTCTGAGTTATGTTCATATCCGTTGCTAATTTTCTCTGCCTCTGTGCCAATGTAACTTAGATGTTTGTTTTTTTTTAGTTTTGTTTTTAATTTAGTTTTGTTATTTTTCCTTCCTTTTTCTGTTTAGCTAGATCTTGACTAGGAATGGGCAGTGAATAATCTAAGTTTATTTAAAATAGGTGAAATAAAAGAAATAATCAAATGATTTTATTTATTTTTACACCAACTACCACACCAAATTGTCTCCTCCTAAGGGTGGCATCTCACTGGGTTGAGACTGTCGGAGACTAGTTGTCTGCTCAAAATTACAAAAAAAAAATCTTGAACGATTTTTCTTTTTCTCCTTCAATTGCAATAAACTTGTGATGTTAACCTATAATAATAATCTACAGAAATTCCCAAAGTTACTTTGTTTTAAAAGGAATATCAAGTTAGATTTGTAAAACTAAAAAAACAAACAGCATAATAGTAATAATTATTTTGAAAGACAAAAGGATAAATAAGCCCCTTTTGATTTTACTTTCTCAAACAGCAGTTTGTTGTTTAACACACGTCAAAAAATCAAATATTTACATGAGCTAAGTTTGTTTTTTTTTCCCAAACAATTAAAAGTGAACCATAATTGATTGACAGGTCCTCCTCTACAATGTGGTTAGATGTGCAGACTTTAGGTGTCATTTGTCTCTTCTTCAGACTCATTAGATGATTCATGACAGTTCATGAGTCATACTGTTGTTATGCTTCACAAGTAATAAGTGTTTAATAAGTTTGTGGTCAAGTCACCAAACGAGTTTTCACTGCAAAAGTTGGACCAAAGATCAAACTGTAGTCACCGCCTGATGCCATATTTAATCATCAGCATCAACAATTTGAGACTGTGTCACAGGAGGATCAGAATGCTTGTTTCTTTTGTAAAAAAAATATAGTTTAAAGAGCTGAGCAAAGATAGTGAAGTTAGAGTGACAGTAATCTGCTTACTGAGCGCACGTAGGTAGCTGATTTTTTTTTTTTCCCTTCCTTATGTTGATGTGATGATGGCTAACTTTTCCTTAGAATTTTACTATGTAAACAGCTCTACATTATATATATTATATGAGCAAGGCACACAGTAGCACGCACACACACACTCAGACCTACAGGCTTGGACGCTTGATTATGTAACCCTGGTTGGTGTAATGGAAATTGCAATGTGCTTATAGTGGTAGACTAGGGTTCAAGTCCCATAAGTTACTTTTTTATGTCATGATTTATTTAAGTATAAAACTAGATGTAAATATTTACAAAACTTTTACTTTTAGGTCATATTTAGTCCAGTTTTAGCCTCAACCCAAAAATAATCACCCACAATAAGCTCTGGGTAGATGTCAGTATAAGATCAGAATAGAGCATGTGTGTCAAATTCCAGGCCTTAAGGGCCACTGTCCTGAGCGTTTTAGGTTTTTCTGCTCTGACACACCTGATTCAAATGGTTTAATTACCTCCTCACCAAATCATCAAGTTCTCCAGCAGCATGCCCACAAGTCATTCTTTTAAACCAGGTGTTTTAAAGCAAGAACACATCTAAAACATGCAGGGGAGCGGCCCCCGAGGAACAGAGTTCGACACATGTGGCATAGAGATTTATATTCCCACTTTTTATAAACTTGAATATCTTGCCTCCCTAAATGGTGTGATATCACTCAATGTTCTCACTCTGTTCTGTCTGATTCATAGCCAGAGAAGATGCATCACAGTTTCAAAGCTTTAATCAACCTATTTACCTTTTTATTTCTTATCGCCACATGTGAACACTATTTGAAAAGTGATCTAGCAGCAACTGGTGTTCTGCTGAGTTGCACTGAACCAACTCAAAGCTGGGGGAGAGGGGTGTATAATGTAGGGACTATTTTTGTTAATAATTGTTTTTTAGTTGGTGTGTAAGAAAGTAAAATAAAAAGTCAATGACCACTACAGGCTTTTGTCTTATTACTGGCAGTCTTAACCTGTTAAGTAAAAAAGTAAATGTGGTGCAAAAACACAAGTTTGCACCCTCACTTTAGAAAATGAGGGAGCACACGTTTCATTGACAGCCACCTGTTCCTACTAGAAAAGGGCATTTTCAGCAAAAACACTCTTCTAATTTGTTGGTAATAATTAGAATTTTTTTTAATCCAAATATTCAAAACCCCTCTTCACTCACCTACTATAAACATAAAAACAACTTGTAGAGATTAGTGTTTGTTTCATCCTTTACTCATGCAGGGCTAATTGATATAGCACAAGTTACAACACAGCAACCTGTTTAGAAGCCAAGAAAGCAGTCTTAATGAGTTTTAATTTCAGCTACCATGTAATGATTTAGGACCATTGCTTGTTTCAGCAATTGATTGTGTCTGTGGTAAATTAAAGTTTAACTCACCTCACGTCCTGCAGCTGAACACCCTTTAATGAAACAAAGGCTTCAGGTACAAGGAGGTGTGCTGCTGCTAATTCTGCTAACTGGGGGTCTTTATATTCCAACCTTTTTTCTGGTCTAATGGACCACAGTTTCCACTTTCTAATCCTTTTAAAATAATCTGCAAAGACAAATAAATCCCAGGGACACTGAGTTTTTTTTTGTTTGTTTGTTTGACCGGGGGGAAGGGGAGGTGGATGATATGCGTTTTGCCAAATAAAAAAAAAAAGGTCCACTCTGCCTTGAAAGGCCCTTTTTAAGGAACATCTTGGCATGTTAAAATGGTACCGGTGTAAACCAAACAAACCAAAAAGAAATGGTCACGGTGGTTTCATTAATTTTTCAAATTCTCCCATTTTAACTCGACTTTGAATATTTGAGAATTATTGCCCACCCCTAATGCCTACAAGCACTTAAGGCTTAACCCTGTTGATTTGTTGAGCAACTTGTTATAGCATTGAGCACCCCGATCATCCAAAATGTACCATGGTCGGCCAGCACACCCACTCATACTCTGACCCTGGCTGACCCTAGTTAACATCCTACACACAAACACACACACACACACTTTAACCCTGACATTAGTCTGACCCTCCAGTCTGGTTCAATCACTCAATCTGGTTTTGTGACAGAGGGGGGTGGGAGTTCAGAAAGATGTGTAGACACTGTTCTGTCTGCCCCTGATCATGCACGCACAGTCAGACTCACACCTGAGAAACTGCAGGCAAGTGCACTTGTGCATGTGAAGTGACATCTCACCAAGCGAATGAATTCTTTAACACAGCCCTCTTCACTGCTTTACTGCTGTTCATGAATATTACAGCACTGGAATATTGATAATATTAGACTACACTGTAATATTCATGATAGGTTATCACAGAGCCCTGTCTTTTCCTATCTTTTTTCATGTTATATTCATGTAGATGGAGATGATATGGCTATGTTGAAACCTTTTCAGGAGCCAAAGTGAAGTTTTATTGCCAACTCAGCATTGGATTTATCATTATGGTCTGCATCAGCAGTAATCAAAGTTAAGCACTGTTCGAGGAAAATCTGGAAAATATATTCAGTGGGAAGTCAGGAATTTTTGTCATGGACACTTTTTGCCTGATGGTGACGAACTTGACCGGTCAAAGCAGGAAATGACAGATACAGCAGCCCCTTTGTGTCAAGGCTCATATTTATTGGAGTTTGGCCGTCAGTTATGTGGAGGATAATCTTTGCCTTTTAGTTCTAAAAAAGCCAACAAGATCAAAAACGGAACTTAAAGAAACCCTATAAATGAACATCAAGACCAGAAATGTTTTGATTTTCTTTTTTCCCCGTTTTAACTTTGACAAGAGCCATTTGCTTTCTTTTATTTATTTATTTTTTCCTGCATGATATTTGATACATTAGAGTTTAAGGCCAGCTTAATTTCAGCATTACTTTTCTAACCAGGTGAGCTTTAAATAAAACCATCACTGAAGTTGTAATAACTAAAAGGTCTTTAATTAGGCATTACATAAAATATCTTGAACAATCAAACTTTCAAGACATAATCGTTGGATGTACATCTACAACTGATTAGCCGTTGGGTTTAGCCACATTCAAGATGGCTGCCACAGCTAAGCCACCTTAGCTAGCAGAAAAACATACATTCCTTTAAATACTGCTAAGCCTTTAAATCTAATTCTGCTTTTTATGGTACATTGTTAAAACTAATTGTCGCCTCTAACTGAGCACAAGTCTGAAATCTGCTTTGTAATCCACCGAATCTGTGCAGTCCAGACAGCCAGGCTGATTCCCCTGTGCTGTGTGAGCATGGGAAGAAGGGATGGAAATTACTGAAGAGGGGTGGGGGGTGGAAAAAGATGGAGCTGTAGAGCTGTAACTGTTTGTTCTCTTGTTGCCCTGAGTCCCCATAGTCCGTCTGGCGCTTCGCTCACTTTCTCCTTCTGTGTGTTCTGCCATCGCTCTGTTTGTGCATTTCCTTTATGATCAGCATCTTTCTTATCATCTTAATCTCTTTTCTCAATCTGAGCTACCTGTCTGATAAGAGTAGCACATGTACACACGCATATACGTACACACATAAACAGATGCCTGTCTCCTCGGGGTTAATCAGAGCTAAACTAGTTCATTTGTTTCCACAGAGAGCCTGACTGACTGTAGTAGAGGGGTGGGTGGGTTGTAACTGGGCTGATATTTTCTACATGCTGTGTCTCTCTCTCACACACACACACACACACAAACACACACACACACGCTTATACTGTGGTCGAGTTCTGCTGTCAGGCTGATACCAGCCGTCTAGACATTGCAGTACTTGGCTATCCTAAGGGAGCGAGGTATGTGTGTGCGCCTCATTTCCTTCATTTCTCCCAACTCTTTTTGTCCCTTCATTATTGAACTCTCCTTTTTTCATCTAACTGAGCCAGTCTTTTCAAGTGTGTTTGCATTTACTCCGTCCCCTTGTCTCCCTCCATCCTTTGCTATGCCACACTGTTCTTGTCAGTCTGTGTGTGTGTGTGCGTGTGTGTGTGTGTGTGTGCCATCCAGGTCGCTGCCATGGCGCCCCAGCAGCTTCGGGCCTTGTTGATCACGGCACCGTGCCCAAGGGTTCCCATAGCAACTGCAGTGGCAGCAGACAGGGCTGTGTATGTATGTGTGTGTGTGTGTGTGTGTGTGTGTGTGTGGGCCCAGTGTGGTGGGCAGCAGGCTGTGAACTCAGCAGGCCTCTAGCCGGCCAGCAGCAGAAGGACGAACAAGTTGGAGCAAACAACACGGCCTCTATTTTGGTATTTCTGTGTGTGTGTCTCTCTCTCTATTTTTTACTGAATATGCATCGTAAGACAACTTTATAGACATACATGCTTGACAAGCCTGACAAGAAAGCCCACAGTTTGAGAACCTGCTGGCTCTGGTGCCTGCACAATGACTTTGCACTTCTAGTACCTCAGTCACATAAGACAATTTTTTTTTTTTTTTAATGCCTGATCTGAAGTGGTGCAGAAAACTGGAAATGAACAAACTGCACAGTTTTGATGCACTTGTGTCATCCTAAGTAAAGTACAAATGTACAAACAACATAACATCTTGCATTTAGACAAAGTTACTGACTATTTCCATCTGTTGTTTATTGTCCTGTCGTCCCAGAGCCACACCCAGTCAGGCTGCATTTTCATTTAGATTCCATAAAACCCTACTTTCAGCTCTGGGACTGTGTGCTGCTCAGCTGTGAGGATTCATGACAGCTGAAGCTGAGAAAGAAGGCATTTCCTTTTCTGGTGGGAGTAACTGTCCTACTCCAAATTGGCAAACAGCTAGCATCCTCGTCTTGCTTGCTCAAGCTCTACTGTCAGCATACATCCTCTTTCAAACTTAAATCTCACAATACAAAAACTATACCACCCAGGCCTGGTTTTCGCACAGAAGCATACAAGGTCATCTGAGCTCAAATGTTAAGTTTATTGAGCAATAACAATGTTAGAGGCCCCAGCTGAGTGCATTCAGTCTCCATAGATAGCCATTAGCCTGGTTTTCATTTCAGGGCTGAATAGAGTAAGCCTGTACTCCCTCATTAGTCATAGCAGTTAGTTTCACCCTGCTTTACCTGTCTGCTTAACAGCAGGATTGAAACTGCTGAAAATATTTGGTTTTGCTTAATTTTAGGAGCTCTGCTCCTACTACTTATTATTTCTTTTTCTTTCAGCTCTTCCCTTTTCAGGGGTCGGCACAGCGAATCATCCTCCTCCATCTAACTCTGTCTTCTGTGTTCTGTGTCCTCTGTCCTCACTCCAACTACCTCCATGTCCTCTCTAACTGCATCCATATGTCTCCTCTTTGTCTTTCTCAGCTGCATCTCTAATATCCTTCATTATACCCACTGTCCCTCCTCTGCACATGTCCAAATCATCTCAGTCTGTCCTCTCTAACTTTATCTCCCAGTCGTTCAACCTGTGCTGTACCTCTGATGACCACATTCCTAATCCTGTCCATCTTTGTCCCTCCCAAGGAGAACCTCAACATCTTTAGCTCTGCCACTTCCAGTTCTGTCTCCTGTCTTTTTGTCAGTGCCACTGTCTCCAAACCATACAACATAGCTGCTCTCACCACTGTCTTGTAAACCTTTTCCTTTGACCTGCCACCTTTTTTTCACAAATCACTTCTGAAACTTTTCTCCATCCACTTCATCCTGCCTGGGCTCTCTTCTTCACCTCTTTACCACACTCCCTATTTTCCTGGACAGGGGACCCTAAGTACAGAAGTCCTGCACCTTTGTGACCTCTGCTCTTTGTAGCCTTACTGTTCCACCTGCTTCCCTGTCGTTCACACACATGTACTCTGTCTTGCTACAGCTGACTTTCATTCCTCATCTTTCAAGTGCATACGGAGTCTAATTAATCAAATATACGTAATATACAGAGGCTTTACACTTTGCCAGTGAGTGGCAGTTGTGTGGACGAAAATGCCTCGTTGATGTCAGAGGAGAAACAGCAGACTGGTTCTAGATGATGTAACTACTCGTTATAACAAAAGTGTGCCGAACACCATCTCTGAACACACATCCAACCTTGAAGCAGATGGGCTGCAGCAGCAGAAGGCCACCCTGGTTGCCCCTCCTGTCAGCTAAGAACAGGAAACTGAAGCTTCAATTCAAAAACACCAAAATTGGACATAAAGACATTGAAAAAAAAACATTACCTGATCTGAAGAGTCTCTGTAAACCCTACAGATGGTTGTGTGTGAAAATCCCAGTAAAATCTCAGCAGTGTCTGAGAATAATCACACCACATTTAAAGTCAATTGAATCCCCTTTCTTCCTGTCTGAAGCTCAGTTTGAACTTCAACAAGATTTCTTCTTCACTTCTACATTCCTAAATGTATTGAGTTGCTGCCATGTGATTGGCCGATTAGCTATTTGTTTTAACAAGCAACTGAAAAGGTGTTCCTAATAAAGTGGCTGGTGAGTGTATATGTTGTGTGCATCTTTGCTTTTAGCTTCTTGCTTTTTTATTCTACCATTATCTATATTTATACAGAGTATTGTTCTTCACTAACCAAGGTAATGTAACAACTTGGTGTTATAGAGGGAGTAAACCCACATCACTATTCTGTTTGACACTCAGACTCCTGCCACCCGCCATATTGAAGCATTGAATTGACTGGTTTGGTTTGTCGAAAAATTGTACAGCTGATTTGGCTAAATTTAGTGAGAGTTTCCCACTTTTAACAGGGTTCACACAACATCACAGTGAACTGACAAAGGAATTCTGCTTACAACGTGAGGGGAAAAAACGTGATTCTCTGATGCGGGCTACGTGATCTCTCTACAATGTGTTAAGAAATTTAACATCTTTTAATGATCAATTTCAACTCTTTACCACATTCTGTATGGTTACTCTTGAGAATGGTTATGTGCCTGAAGCACTCTAGGAGATGTATTTCTTTGGAATAAGGAAAGTTAGGAATCTGTATTGAATTGTGCAAAGTTTTCATGTGAGTGTGTCTCGCTCTTATATTGGTTTTGTTGTTTGCCGTATGTCTGACTGCTCCTTTATACCGGGTTGGCTGAACTGTCTGACCTCCTGCTGGCCTCTTTTTCGCACCCCCCCAACACACACACACACACACACACACAGATCCACTCAGGTCAAAGGGCTGTCATCAGGTCACTGTGTGTCAGTTTGTGCGCTTTAGCTCTGTGCTGGTTACACTCTTTTAGAGTTAAGCATTTGAAATTGTGTTTCAGTTTGTCTCCGGTAGCCTTGGGTATCACACCCAATTTTAAACCTGTTTTTTAATAGATTCAATTGCAGCCCTAAAAGACAGTTTTCTGAATAAAACTGCTAGTTAGTGATGTGTAAAGGACTTGATGCTTAGTTAAAAAATAACCCACTGCCTGTAAACATGGTCTTTTGACAGCCTCATAGTGTGTGTGTAATTCTTTGTTTCTTAGCAGTATTGTTTGCCTGATAAACTACTTACAGTAAATAAAACAAC
Organism: Kryptolebias marmoratus; assembly: GCF_001649575.2. NCBI lineage: Eukaryota > Metazoa > Chordata > Actinopteri > Cyprinodontiformes > Rivulidae > Kryptolebias > Kryptolebias marmoratus. The sequence goes on from NC_051445.1 coordinate 26,508,896, forward strand.
TATGTGAACAGATGTTTAAAAGACATTCTGCTAACACAATTAGAGTAAACCTGTTAGCCTCTCTACTAAAAAAAAAAGGAGTTAGCCGGTTTGCAATGCAAATGATTCAGCCTGCTTACTTAAAGAAAATGGGTGCTGCAGACGCTTGGGAGATATTGTTTTGACAAGTGGATTACTGTTGTACTAACATCAGACTGGTGCTGGTAACGCAGACTGCCAGCACACTCTGTTCTCTGGTTTGTGAGGGAGCCTCTGAAGTTCAGTAGAAACTGCGGTTTAAGCCGGAAAGGCCTCCCCTCTCTCCTTGCTCAGCCCACATTTCCTTCCTTCCTTTTCAACTCCTCCTCAAGGTTTGCTTCTCTCCGACGTTCAGAGAACAGGCCATTAGCTGCAGCAGTTGCACTTCTGTTTTGCTAGAACAGTAAAAGCAGTACATGAGCTGTTAAAAAGAATCCCCACCAGTTTCAGAAGAAGTGGTTCAGTTTCAAGTCAGGCCTTTGGTTTGTGGCTTTTACAGCACCAGAGAGTATGTGATATTTAATCAGTTGGCTTACACAAGGGCCTGGCTGACTTGGTTTCCCAGCATGCCGTTCTCTAAATGAAAGCCTCACTCAGTCCCCTCCCTGTGGTTGCTGTGGTAAGCTCACTCTCCCGGGCTGGTAGAGGCTAAAGCTCCCAAATGAAACGGTCTGGCAAGACAACTTCTTTCCAACAAATGTCTTTTTTTTTTTTTTTTAACAGAGGAGTCTTCATTTTTTCCAAGTAATTACTTTATATCTGTGGTAGCAGTGTGTGAATTGATGGTCTGTCCTTGGTACAGACTGAAATAACTGCTGGGTAGATTGTTTACATAAATTCTTGATTCCCAGAACATGATTTTTATGACATGCCAGCCTGATCCCTGATGTCTTACTTTAGTGTGGCCTTCAGTTTACCATTTGCTGTTTTGAGTAAAATAGCTTTGGAAATCCATCCATCTGAATGGATTTCCACTCAAATTTGATGGATACCTTAATTTACTTTTCAGAATAAATCTGCATAACAGACGAGACCTGTTGTTTCATCTGACACCACCCCCAGGTTACAAGTGAAGTAGATTTATATCTCGTAAAACTTACATTTCCCATCAGCCTCCACAATACTTTGTATTATGGTCTTTGTAGCAAAACCTGGCAGTTAAACCTGTAAAACATCATGCCTCCTAGAAGCACAGTCTAAGCGTATAACCTCAGGGAGTTGCATTGTCAACTTACATTGATCCTTTTTGGATGGACTTTAAAAACAGCTCATTTAGTTCTTTAGCTACACATTGAAATTAGCTTTATTTTCAAAGGAATGAGAGACATGTGCATTGGTCCTAAAACATACTAAATGGGTTGGGACCGAGTGATACAAAGCAGGACCTGAAGCGACCAGATGTAAGGGATTATGTTGGTTTTCAGATCTATTAAAACAGCTCCTGTCCCACAAGGCTTTGCAGAGCACTCGCCTTTTGTCCACTACGCTGCTGTGTTACAGTCTTACCAGGGAGCTGTTTAGCGCACTTTCCTTTGTTCCTGTCGTTCAGCACTCCCTCTGGTGTGACCTGTTTTGTCTGGTGTCTCACTCGCTTACTTATACAGTCTCAGTTATTTGTTGTGAGAAACATTCTGAGGGAGAGTTTCCATCTTAAATATTTGTTAAATGTTGAGTTTGTTAATGAAATGGTTCTCATAAAGGTTGTCATCTGTTTTTTGTTTGTTTTGGGGACTGAATTATTTCAGTTCTCCACCTGTTGCCTTTCCTTACAAAATGGAAGTTGTGGAGTTTGCCTTTCTGTTCTTTACACAGAGCTACAGTCTTCAATAGTTTTTTGGAGATAGTTTTACAGACTTTCTTCTTTCTGTTCCAAAGTATAAGCATTGAAGCTTATGCATTACAACTGTATTTTGTGTCTTTTATTTTTTGTCCTGTATATTGTTGCGAAGCTTTGAAATAGAGTTCTCTGGCTTTTGGTAGCGGTATGGTGCACAACGTAGACAACATTTGCTAAAAACTGATTTTGGGGGGGATTAGTATTTTCTGTCAAATCACCCCAGAGTGCAAGTTATATTTAGTTATATTTTAGCTTCAAATATTCTCTTCTAAACTGAAAGCGAAGTAACTTTTTAACTTGTCCTATCTTCTACATAAAACACTGTAAAAACATAAAAATTCCCATCTGACCATTAGTCTTCTGCAGCTCAGCTCAAGAACTTTTAATATGTGACTTATTTGTTTGAGGCTTACTTTTCAGTCTGCATTTTTGTCTGCATCTCATTAACTTGGCAGTCGGGGAATAAGAGACACTTGTGGTTACCATTTCTTTCATGCTTGGTTCTCGTTACACTGCTTATACAGCTCATACATCAAAATGTGGATATTTTTTCTTTACTTAAATCATGAAGTTATGACTGAATTTGCACTCTTCAACATTTCTTCAGAATGTTTCAAGTTAATCTTATTTTTCCTCAGTCCACCTTACACGTCCCCTGTGGTTGTTGTGGTGGAACACGGACATGTTTTGGTTTCTTGGGTGGGTTTACATTTCAGTTCAGACTTGAGTCTAACCCGCCCTGCTGCACACAAATAAACCAGTGAGAAATACGGAGACTGGGATAACTTTTATAGGTTGGGCTTAACTAGAGTGCAGTTATTTTTATCTTTTCATATGTTTTTACACATAATTTTGTTTATTACTTCCTTTTGAGTTATACATAGTATCTACTCTTCCTGTGACAAAAACTTGAGGTTTTTTGTTCTTTACCAAAATGACACTAATGTAGGTCAGATTTTTAGGTGTACATTTAGTTTCAGTCTTCTACAGAGTGAGACATGCACTCAGAAACACATGCAGTATGCAGAAACACACACACACAACATCCAGCAATGAGTAAGAGTGTCAGTCATAGGTCATAGTGGGGTGGGGGCAAGGCAATACAAGGTTGAGACTTGTGCTCAGGACAAAGTGACAGCACACAACAAAAGCCACTCTGTCAGGGAGGCAGAGGAGACGGAAGAACAAGAGAAACTGAAAGTGGGAAACAATGAAGAATGAGAAGCACAAGGAGTGTTTGTGGGTTAGAAAAGAATGCCAGACAACGGATGAAGGGTGGGGAGAGTGGGGAAGATACAAGAACCGACTTATATGGGAGAAAGGGCAAGAAAGAGATGTGGTCAGAGGAAAGACGGAGCAACAGCCGGCAGGTGGAGGTACAGACTGATAGGGGAAAGTGAGTTAAAGCACAAAACTATAAAATAACGAGTGCAACACCCAGTGGTGCCCTGATCTGGAAGGTAATTGTGTGTGTGCGTGTGTGTGGGTTCAGTCACAGAAATGGCAATCATTCAGCATCATTACAAAGGCACCACTGTATCCTGAGACAGACACCACAGAAACTCATCTTGTTCTGTGATTTGAAACTTTCCTCTGCTTAGTCTTCAGCAGATAGATTCTCTCTCCCCCCCACCAAAAAAAAAAAAAAAACACACACACACAGCTTTTCTGTCTGCCAGTCTTACTTGGTGTTTGACTTGTGCTACCCCCTGCTGGCGAACACATGCTATAACAGTCTGACAGACTGGCTAAAAAAGTCAAACTTTAGGTTATTTGTTCTGCCAACACACAGTACCGGTACATTTAATTATTTTTATTTTTTTAATCAAAAGATCTTAAATTCAAAAACAGTTTTGTATACACATATAGTAATTCAGATTACTTTGTTACCTTCAAAGTAATCTAAATATATCTGGAGTTAAAGCTGCTGTTTAAAAAACAAACAAACAAACAAAAAAAAAACAAGTAATAATTAGCCCTGGGTAATGTGGCCATAAATCTATCTGAATGTTCAAATTGATAATAGACACTATGTTGATTCATTTTCAATGAATGAATAACTCGCACGTTACAGAACATTAAGCGTTCACATTTTATTAACTGTCAGTGTCCTCAGTTGATTCATTTGCTTTCTTTTTTACTTTCATATACTTCATTGTAATGCAACTAAATTTCTAATAAAGCTGTTCTTGTCTGCTGCTTTTCTGTTAATAGTTAGACATTGTGATCAATCATTTATTTTACACATACACATTTTGTCTGATTTATTTAACAACCTTTGTTATTTATCAGTAATTTTTATTTTTTGTTGTATTTGTTCATATAATACTTTGCGAAAGATTTTAGCCACATTTTCTTCAACAAGATGCTGCGTAGGGATGGGAATCTTTAGGCACCTCACGGTTTGATTTGATTTTGATTCATAGGGCTGCAGTATGATGATAAAACCATAATCGATAAATCTTGATGCATCAATAATCACACTTTGAACAAAATCCCGACCATAGAATCTCTGATCTAAAAGAAACAAAATATTTGACTCCACACTGCAGTATATAACCGTTTTCATTCAAACAAGACTTTGGGAGCTAAATTAACAACAAGCAAAAAATGTAGTCAAAAGGCTGAATACAGAGGCAAAAGATTCTGTGGCAGTGGGTGTCCATGCATAACATTTTGGAGTTATCTGACCTGCTTCCTTCAGCGTTTCAACCACTTTGTTTTTGGTCCTGTTGTAGAAAGTGGGAATGGCTGTGATGATCATGTTCTATCACGACTACAAAGTGCAAAATATAGTATACAAACCCTGGTTTTCTAGGACTGAAAGCAGATGAAAATGTTTGCAATAAAAGTTGCAATGGACTTTATAATCTGCTTCACCTTTTATGGAAACTTAGCAGCAGTTTATAGCTACCACCAGCTGTTTTTTTTCTTCCTCCTCTGGGTGCGAACATGTAATATGGTTTCTCATCTTTGTTCATGTTAGGTTTTTTTTTACATAACTTGCACATAGTGTGGCTCTTATCCAGGTTGTTTTTTTTCCCCCTTTAAAGCCATAGAAGATGAAATTCTTCCATTATTAGTCAATTTTTTTTTGTTTTTTAAATTGATTGAGAATCATTCATGTCCACACTGCAATAAATCAAAGAATGGATTATAACTTGACCCCTAACATTTACCGCTATAAACATTTTAAACATAATACACAAAGTAGTTAAATTGGCAACAGTAAGAAGTTTGAAGGACACCACATGTTGCAGAGTGAGAAAAGGGGTTTGAGGGAGGGGATGAAGTCGAGTAGAGATAAATAAACAATCTGGAAATGTCAATTTTCTCTTGTAGAACTAGCATTTTCTTTTCTTTTTGTTTCATTTTAGTCAATATAACTTGTGTTTTCAGATAATCACAAGTTGCAGCTCCAGTATAAATGTTTTTCTCCCTCCTGACCTTTATACCTCACAGCTGGACTAAGAGTTGGCTTTCTAAAACCATTTTCATTTTCAGTGACTCAAACCTCAGTCCCTCATGAATGTTTGATACTAATTCTCCTCTATTTTTTCTGTTTTTTGCGCAGCTGAACTGGAGTTTGTTCAGATTGTCATTATCATCGTGGTGATGACGGTGATGGTGGTGGTGATCATCTGCCTGCTCAACCACTACAAACTCTCCACCTGGTCCTTCATAACACGGCAGAGCCAGGCCCGCAGGCACGACCATGCCCTGCAGCAGGTCAGTGAGCCTCCATTTCTCAGTGTGACACAAAATGCTTTTTGTGTGCGTTTTTATTGTTTGGTTTCATTATAATTATAATGGGGAAAAAATGCAGTGTTTTGTTTTTTTTCCAATTCCACTTTTTATCAAAAAAATCTGAAACATCAATCATAACATTAGGCAATTGTGTCATTTGAATAAATCCCACAAAAATAACCAAAAGACAGAAGATGAAATACAGTAAGAAGTGTTTCAGGCAAGTAGAGCATTCAGTGCTTTAATAGCTTAAAAATCTGCCTGTAAATCGAGTACCTCACATAAGCGTTTCATGTAAGAGTAAAGAAATATTCGTTTCTAAAACAAAAGTACTTCACATGTAAAGTTAAAATCCAAAGCATATTTCATAATTATTATATGCAAGATATTGTTAAACTACTGTATTGCTATCATCCTCATTTATTGATGATGATCATGTTCAGAACGCTGCAGTCTCGTAAGTTTTATTGTTTTGGGTTGATGTTTTTCCTTCATTATGCAGCTTCAGCGCAGCTTTAAGTGGCTTTGACTGAGGCTACTGTTGTTTTCTGGCAACTCTACACCTAAACGGGTGTAGTTATATAATTTTTTTAGAAGAATATCTGACTCAGCACACCCAGCTCGAACGTCTTTGATAAACTCACGTCTTGCTCTCGGTGATGTCTCTAAGGGAAACTGTTTGCTGAAGTGATCGGCCAAGTCTTGCTTGTTGCTCCGTTTCTGATATGACTCTTTGACTCTCTGGTGTCATCACGTATTTTCCTGTAGTACCAGTCCATCATGTGCTGACAAAACCGACAGAGAAGTTGTTGTCCTGATTGATAGAAATAGTTTGAATGTTTGTTTTGCTCTAAACTTTGCTCTTAGTGTTAAATATTGTCATTTTTAGATGCCTGTGGCAAACTTCTTTGACTTGGCCAGCTGCCGTGTTGACATGTGCAGAGGATTTGGGGGGGGGGGTCAAATGTTGCTGGTCATCAGTCTAGGACAGATAAGGGATAAGGGTCATTTACAAACAATTTAGAGTATATCATTTTACAGAGACAAAGATTAGTCAGAAGTGGAAAACAAGTGGCAAACAAGACAACTGCCAATTTTCCCAAGAGTGGGTGTCTCAGCAAGTTCAGTCCAAGGTCAGACTGTGCAGTGTTTGGAGCAATTACAAAAAAACAAAACAAGAACTACATCCCAAACTCCACAGGTCTCGGTTAAAATGTTAAAGTTTACATTTAGAAAAACAACTGAGCGTGCATGGCTTGTTTAGAAGGATTGCTAAGAGAAGTGTCTTCTGTCTCAAAACAACATGGTAGTACAACTAAGTTGCATCTGAACAAGATTGCTGGACTTGAACAAGACCTCAAGAAAAATGTCCTTCGAACAGATGAGACCAAAGTGGAGATGCTTGGCCAGAATGCACAGCTTGTCAACACAAACGCCTCATACCAGCTGTCAGCATGGTAGTGGAGGGCTGATGGTTTGGGCTTGTTTTGCAGCCACAGGACCTGGGCAGCATGCAGTCACTGATCCAGCCATAAAATCCTTTTGTAGACCAAAGTGTTAGTCAAATTTGAGACCATCTGTCGGACAGCTGAAGCTCACCTGCAGAACAATGATCCTAAACACATCAACAAATCTACAACAGAAAGGCTTAAAACAGAATCCAGGTGCTGCAGTGGTCAATGTTCAGAACTTGAGCTGGTTAAAATGCTGCCGTGAGACCTGAAGAGAGCTCTGCATAAATTTAACGCCACCAAATCTAAACACAGACAAGAGTGGGCCAAAGTTCTTCTATAATCATGTGAAAGACTGATAAAGACATATCAAAAAATGTTGACATTATCTATACTTCAGGTGGTTCAAGAAGTTATTGAATCATTGGGTTTACTGTATGTAGTTTTTCACACACTCCTGCTTCTTAACTAAGTTTTCATTCGTCAATTTTAAATATATAGTAATTCATCATATTGTTAAAGAACCAAAGAAATTTGGATTTTTTACAGATACAAAACACTAGCCATAGACTGATCGAGTATTATTTGCGCACCACCCCCCAAATCAAACCTACTCATGAAAATAAATTTTTCAGACCACAGTGGCATAAAAGCGTAGTGTCACAGGTATGCATTTTTAGAGTTATCAATGAAGTGCAAACATAAACCTGTTCACAAGGTTTAAGGAGCTGTGTAGCAATTTTCCCAACAGTGTCTTTGGTTTTGTGTTTTTGTCTGCAGGACGGGTGTCTGTGGCCTTCAGACAGTGGTTCTCGACAAGGTGCCTCGGAGGTAAGACCACTACTACGCTTCTGCCTGTTGGAGCCCCAACTTAGTCATGTGCACTTTCAGCATGGCCTACAAAAACTGGATGCTCAACTTTTAAAACTGTGGCAGCCAAGTTTAAATATAGTTTTAGATTGGATGTATCCTCAGTGGATTATGAAATATATGAAGGTGTTCTGTCAACATTGCAGATATCTAATTTTATATCTCATTTTAGGGCTGTCTAAAGAAAACAGTTTTCAATCTGTAAATAATGTTTGTTTATGCAACTCGAAATCTTTTTCAATTTATCTAAACATGTACTAGAAAGACTTATCCAGAAAAATGATAACATGACTTATTCTCAGCTCAAAGAACATGTTTTCTGAGCATGGTTGGGTTTTTTATTTTTGGCTTTGAGACAAACTCCAATCTTATGATGGAAATTCTTAGATTCATTTAGGAAAATCCTGTAAAACAGTCAAGACAGCTGCTTTCGAAGTCTGGAATTGGACACCTTCATTTTTAAATTGAAACAACAATAGCAAAATACCCAAGCATACCTAAACACATTTTAAACGTACTTGGTGAAGATTGAAAAGTTTTATACTGTACCCATTTTCCACCCCAAGGAGCGAAAGCACAATTTAGTCCTGGCTCTGTCCTAGTCTAAGGCAGTGGTGTCCAATCCTGGTCCTTAGGGGCTACTATCCTGCATGTTTTAGATGTTTCTCTGCTTTGACATGCCTGATTTGAATGACTGAGTGATTAACGGGCTTCTCCAAAACTTAAAGACCTGCTGAAGAGCAGGAAAACAACTAAAGCTTGCAGGATAGTGGCCCTCCAGGATTCAGATTGGACACCACTGGTCTAAGATATTGGGAGGACTTAGTAAATCAAGCTCTTTCAAGTGTGAACATCCCTCCTCACTGAAGAGTTGGAGCTGCTGCACTCATCAGCTGACTCCATCAATTTGAAAAAAAAAAATCACTTTAGTTGCATTTACTCACAGTCTGGTAAAGTTAAACATCTCTGCAATGTTGAGCTTGTTTGTGCCTTAGAAGCATTGTGAACCACTCAGAGATTACCAGGTCTGATTAAACAGCTTTGATTAGATGCTTCAATCTCTCAATCCCTGATTTCTTGACAAGTCTGGGGCAGAGACACTGAGCAGATAAACATGGACTTATTCAAAGTCTGTTAATATTAATCGTTACTACAAAAGTATGGTTTGTTTTTGTGCCTTGAACAGGGCTGTTGAAAAGTTAAAATTTACACTTCTCATGATCAGAACCAACTCTTCATTCACTCTGAAGCTCATGCGATGCAGCACCATGTATCCTCAGCCGAATGAAGGTGGAAACATGACCGAGTTTAAGTGTGGGGTTTCCAAACAACAACAACAACAGCTATTTCTGGAATACAAGTTCATGATTTGATGAGCTATGGTTCTGTTTAAATCTGAGGTGAATGAGACAGAAAAGTAGAAATGCAACCCTCAGAAGGCTTGACCAACCAGAAATGATCGCCACTCTGAAGGTTTCTGAGCAATCACAAAATAACCACCTTGAGACGCCTGTTTTCATGGGCAAAATCTCTTCATTGGAACTCTTTTTAAACCCCTGTTTTTTTTTTTGGAGTGTAAATGGAAAGGGTGAAGACATGATCACTGTTCAGAAGACACAAGTTTTTGAAGCGTTTGTGTGGCTGAAATGCAGCTACGATGGTGTTAGTAGTTTACATGACTGGCTCTTCCTGTTGCTTTTTGTTCCTCTCTCTGTCTTGGGCTCCCATCCGGTGGAGAAATTATTATTTCTAAAACATTCTGCACAAATTGTCTTCATCCAAAGGAAGACTAGTCATTAGAAGCATCCACAGTTCTAGTTGCCTGATGTATGATTGAACCAATAATTCATGTGGGATTTTACAAAAGGAGGAAAAATAATGCTCTTCAGATATTATTGAAATGTGCACTGAGCAATCAACCAGTATTGTGAGGTTGTTGGCCCTAATGGAGGGAAAGTGGGCAGGACCTTTTTTGATTGGCTGTAAACTACCTAATAGTTTCACCTGTCCCTACTCATTATCCAATAAACGTTTGCCCTTGCAAATTTATTATAGCTTCATTTTTTGCTAACAGAAGTCTACACACATTAAATTTAATAAAACACAAAGAATCATAATTTAGTATGGTAAGTAACAATATAGAGAAAGTAAAACGAAGAGGAAGACTCACTGATGACTAGCTAACTCCAAATAGATGGGTATCCACCTAATTTCAACAGATATCAGTGATGGGGCTTCAGGCGGAGGCAGTATTTATTTGTCCTGTCCAGTCGAGCCACTGTAAGTGTTCTCCTTTTTTTTTTTTTAATGTTGACTTAAAAAAAATGTAAAAAGCCACTGTCTGTCTTTTGTATGGATGCCTTAGTTGCATCTACACAAGATTACAAAAGATGTCTGTGTCTCATCCCTGCTCTTTTATTTAATTTATTTATGTCAGCTTGTTTGTTAGCACCTGGCTTTATCTAATTGGTCTGTGCTTACAGGAATACAGCAAGGGGCACAAGTAGCTTGACATTTGCATTTTGGTTCCTTGTTAATATTTGATCATCCAGGAAAACGGCTGGCACCAGACTCCAAACATAATCAAAGCAAAGCTGGCACGTTCTCAAAGAACCAACGATCCAAAACCAAAAAACACCGGTATCCTCACCATGACAGAGGGTGGGTTTACTTAATGCTTCCCTACCAGATGGAAGAGGTTAGGAGTCGTGGTGAGAGAAGAAGCAGTGGGAGAACTGGGATTCAGACATGTAACTAGTCACGTATTAGCACTGATAAGTTGAAAATAATGGTACATTTAGTCTGGCTGCACTGAAGCAGACATCAAATTGGCTTTCAGTATCAGTGAACTGCCAGTTAAAGGCCTCACCAAATAATAATAATAAAAAAAAGGATTAGGAGAGGAAAAAGGAGAACACATGGTTCAAATAGAAAGATGGAAAAAGTAGAGATGAGGGAAGTAGGAGGGGAGGGGGTGAAAACGGTGTCAGTGCTGAAGCAGCTGGAGAGAATGAGAGAATGGCAAAAAGAGGAAAAGGCCACGCAGAGACAAATACAGAGGGAGATACAGCCAGAGAGTGTGGGTGGCTGATAGATGCTGTGTGTGTATGTGTGTGTGTGGCAGGGTGGGGGGGTGGATGGGTTTCTGTGCGTCATTAATCAGCAACACCTCCCCTGACACTGTCTAGACAGCCGTCTGAGAGCTGCCCTGCTCTGCTCCCTCTATCAGTTGCACACCTTCTCTCCCCCCCTCCGTCTTTCTATCTCTCCATCTCTACTTTCTCTCTGTCTGTCTCTCCTTGCTCTTTATCTCCATGCTCTTTTTTTTTTCCTCTTCTCCTTTCTGTACACTCCATCCTTATCTCAGCAGCCTTTCTTTTTAATCCTTTCAGTTCCACTCTTTCTTCCTCCGTCTCACCATTTCAATCGCCCTGATCCCTCTCCCCCAGGTTTTTTTTCTTCCGAGTTTGTTGTTCTCTTCACCCAGACCAGCTTGTCAGTGGGGGTTGATGATTACAGACACAGTCACTAATTGAAATGGGTTTCCTCTGATAATGACTCGCTGCAGTAGAAATGAGTGGAACAGGATAGAAATGTGAGAAACGAACAAATGGATCATGACGTTCCAGTCTGAGGAGTTAATTGAGGTGAAGATCTCAAACAAAAGCTGGCGGATGAACTGATCTGTTGAACGTTGTTCTGTTTTAGAGGGGGATCTTTTCTCTTCTTTTACTGTAATTAAACTGAAATGTCTGTAGCAGCTAATTGGTGCCAGCAGACTGGTGAGTGATGTTGCTACAACAGAATGATCAGTCATTGTTTGCATAAAAGTGAGGGCTACTGCAACAATCTGGAAATAATAAAACGGGAACTAAAATCGTCAGTGATTGTCACACACCTGCCTTCCAGTGGGGACTCTTGGTTGGACAAAACTTTGAACCCAAACGATAATGATGCAGCTAGTTGTCACGCTCCCTCAGAATACATTTTCAAGAATAAACCAAAAATGACGTTTTTTTAATAAATATTCTGTAGGCATGTTACTGATTATTAAATAACTGGAAACTGAACTAAAGCTGAGGTACATGTTCATTATTTTTTGATCTATAGTCAAGTTCATCAGGGTAGTTAAAGTGAATAACAGAGATAAGCATTTTAACCAGAAACACTCTTCGAATTTGTCCATTAATTATCAGATTTTTGGATCCCCCTTGGTCTAATTTTACCAGCCAGCCACCCCTACAACTTAAGACCAACTTGAAGCTATTCATGCGTCTCACAACATATGCTTATTTCATTCTTTACTCATGCAGGACTAATTCTTATAGCTCAGAAAGTATTCGAACAACAAACCGTTTTAAAAGCAGAGAAAGCATTGAGCAGTAATCTAAGCTGCTACTTTATGATTTTTATGCTTCAAGTTTTTTGTTTTACAGAAAAATGAGCATGTCCATGCAGTTGAATTAAAAGTTACTTTCTTTTTTATGTTCTTTTAAATGTTTCTTCCTCCTCATCCCCGGCTCTTTTCTGTTTCTGTCTCACACAGGTATTATACGCCCCTCCAGCGAGGGATCGCTTCACAGCTCCCTCCTTCATGCAACGTGACCGTTTCAGCCGCTTCCAGCCCACCTATCCCTACATGCAGCATCAGATCGACCTGCCGCCCACCATATCATTGTCAGACGGCGAGGAGCCCCCACCGTACCAGGGGCCCTGCACTCTACAGCTCCGTGATCCCGAGCAGCAGATGGAGCTCAATCGTGAGTCTGTGAGGGCGCCACCCAACCGAACCATCTATGACAGTGACTTGATCGACATGGGAGGAGGTGGTGGCTTGGGAGGGGTGAAGGGAGGAGGGGGTAGCGTAGGTGGAGGAGGCCCAAGGCCACCGAGCAGCAACTCGGGCATCAGTGCCGCCAACTCCAGCAGCCACGGGCGCATGGAGGGGCCCCCACCTGCGTACAGTGAGGTGATGGGCCACTACCCCGGCTCGGCGTTCTTTCTACACCAGCACAGCAATAACCAGAGAGTAGGGAGGCCAGGGGGGCCGGGCAGCAGGACGATCCAGCAGCAGAGCCAATCAGAAAGCACAATAGTTCCTGCCAAGGACGGCAAACCAGAGGACCTGGTCTGAGTAGACAGGTCCACACATCCCAGACTGAGAACTGTTTCCCATGTTCACCCCTGACTTTTATGCGTTGGTCTCTGAATCACTCTGTCGCTCTCATGTCCTCTTCCCACACTCCCATGCACAAAGAAATATCAACACGAGCTACAACTAAACAAGGAAAGAGAAACTGAGAGTTGATCTCATTTCTGTTCTTTTCAGCTTGCACCGCTGGGAATGATGATTTTTTTTTCTTTCTTTCTTTTTTTTCCCCCTTCATTTTTGAAAAAGAAACTTTCTCCTTGCACAGACTGAAACAGTTCTCTTTCTTTTTGTCCCCTTGGGATGACAGTTTTGTCCCTGGGAATTGAGGAGGGTTTTTTTTTTTTTTTTTTTTTTCTTTTTTGTTTTACGTTACGGACCGGGATCTGTGCACAAAGCAAGAACTGAGAATCCAGGACTTACTGAGAACACAACAAAACAAGACTGACAAACCCAAATCTTAGTGCCAAGGTTCATGAGGAAGCAAAACAAAGAGGAGAAAAGAAAGAACATATTCTAACATTCACAACACAACAAAAGAGAAGTTATCTAAAAGTTGCACTATCTTTTTGTTGTAAAAGAGAAGAGGGACATGATGTCATGTGATGATCTTTATTTAGTTTTTTTCTTTTTTAATTTCCTTTTTCGTTGTTGTTTTATTTTATTTCACTGACTGAACTCTGGCTCCAAAGTTGTTGGGAGCAAAAAAAAAAAAAAAAAAACTAAACAAAAAAACTAACAAGTATCAGCTTATGCCCTTCCCTTTTTTTGAAAAGCGCAAGATCTTGAACCCAGCCTACAGCATCTCTGTTTGCTTACAACACAGGCACAGTGAAACTTAGTAACAGAATGACCTTGTACTGCTTCACGTCTGTGTTCACTTCAGCCTCATCGGGGGGAGAAATCTGCCGGTGACCAGGCCCTGGGTGGACAAAATCTGTTTTACAAAAACTCTCATTTGGTCTTGCTTAAGGTAGTATCTCACTGGGCTGTGACTAGTTGGCAAACCAGATTGTCTCACCACATTCACGGTGGTTCTCAGATTCCTCTCTTCCTTGCAAATCTCCCTGTTTTCATTTCTAAAGTGTACTCCAGTGTACTGTAGGGGAGGCTGCTAAGGTGGGTACAAAGGTGGGTAATGAAATTCTGTGCATGGCCTAGGTTACAGTTTTACATTAGCCACGCCGCGCAGCTTCCTGGTCAGAATTCAGCGAGACTGCACCTGAAGATTAGTGCATTTTCTTTCAACATTGAGTTACCAGTTAGTCTCTGACATTTGTAGCCCTGCAAGATACTGCCCTAAATGAAATTCACGCTAGAACACTGTAGCTAAAAAAACAAAAAAACAATTATTGTCCATTTAGCAACCTGGTCAAAGCAGATTTTTCTTTTCATATCTCTCCCGACCTCTGAGCACCTGACACTTTGTTTTCCCTCCCACCCCGACCTGCACAACATCCACATGGAACTCAAACCCCTACCACCCTGAAGGCTTAGCTCTCCGTCTTCACGTCAACAAATCCACCAAAAAGGAGAAGAAAAAAAACAAACGCAAAGATTCCCTCGAACAAGGGTTCCACAAAAACTGACTGTGGTCAAAGTCAAGGGCTATCTGAAAGTCCTTTTTTGTAATAGAAGCTAAAAAAAAACCTTTTTGAAAATCTAGCCTTTTTTCAGCTCATTGTTGCCTTCTCCTCTGCTGTTGTGCTTTCTCTGTTTCTCTCTTTAGTGCGTTTCAAAGCCCATCCCTCCATTCCCCTTTCTCCTCCTTGCTTTTTAATAGTAACAGCATCGCGGTCATCGTTCCTCCTGCCATCCGTGTGCAAAAAAGAAAATTAAAAAAAAAAAAAGCTACTCAAATGATGCAGAGTCAGCCAAGCCCTTTAAAGTGGAGATTGGAGTGGAGTTGTCGTTTGGCAGCGTGCTGGTGTAGTCCTCTCTTTCCAGAATAAGTGTGTTTGTGCGTGTTTGTAGGTCAAACCTTTAGCAACACTGAAAAGCACTTAATGCTCCTACAGGAGGATTGTGTGTGTGCATGTGTGTGCAGCTGAGTGACTTATTAGCTGACTGCTTTGAGTTTAAAGATTCAAGGACATGACTTATTTGGCTTTTTCCAATATTACCACATCATTAATTAAGCTTTTGTTGGAATTCAGTAGTGCAACTCTCTAAAACGACATGCACAGGGGTAAATATTTAGAGAAAATGTGTGCGGCAGTCAAACCTCCCCCACAGGTTTCAGTAACCCTGCACAAGTCAAAACACCACCTGGTTTGATATCAGATGCAACCGTGAGTTCCGATTCCAGGCTTGAGCATGTGTGCACAGGAGCTCGTTTATGGTACTTTATGGTTTTCTTTTGGTCAACAAATCCCATGAAACCATAAGCCTTTTTGACCTTTCTATCCTGCCTGTGGAGCTCAGTTGGCTCCTGTTATAGATGCAAGCCTGCTCTGACAAAAGAGGTAAAAACAACTCACTGGTCCAAAGCTCATTGCTCAAGTTACATCGTGGCTAATTTAAATTACCCTCATAGGAAATGGTTCTCTCTAAAAACAAGATTGCAACTAGGCTTTTAGTTATCACCTGCCACCAAAGGAGAAAGGGCAATAATGTTTCTGTCCTTGTCTGTGCAAGTGTGTTTGGCTCCAATCTGTCTCATGAACCAGTGGACAGATTTTGAAGAGTCTCTCGTAAAGTAATCATTGGATGTGTATCTACAACCGATTGCGTTTTGAGTCTGTCCAATTCAAGATGGCTGCCACAGCCATCTAATCTTAGGAAACACAAAAATTGCTAAAACTCCGCCAAATTTACAGATATTGAGCTAAACATTGGTCTGTTAGTAGCTGAGCATCATCCCCAACACTACACATTAGTTTTTTTGTTTAAAACTTTGAAATGAACTATTGGCATCAACTGTGTCTTATTTTAGCAAAATATCTTGTGAACCACCGGATAGATTTTTATGAAACTCAAAAATTCATCATTGGCTATAGATCTCCAGTTTGTTAACGTTTAGAGACGACCCAGATCATGATGGCTACCACAGCTATTCAACTTTTGCCAACACAAAAATGACTATAACTCAGTTTTACATATACAGAGCTAATTTTGATGTGGTAGTAACTGAGAGTGATCCTGAACACATTTTCCAAATAAGATTGATGTCCAAAGTGTGTTTTCTTGATGGATGATCTCAGGGGAATAACATAAATCACATCCCCGTACGGATTTTAGGGGTTTGGGCCTTTTTTATGAGATTTGTTGACAAGTCAGAGAATATAAAATACCATAAAATGAGGTATATTTCGTCACTCTTAATACCCGGAGTTCTTTACATATTACAACACAATCTTTGATTTATAAGAATGGATTACAGGCACATTTTCAGCCAAAACAACTGTATTAAGTTGATTGCTTCAGTAATTCAGTCATCATTTGCTGCACCGAGGCAGGCTTCATTAGGATCCAGGCAGTATTGAGGTAGCAGAAGCATCCAACAAAGCTAAAGAAAGTGTGCCTGTATGTCCATTTGTTCCTTGTCCTCTCACAGCTAACGCCTCATGTTACATTTGCAGACACCATTTAAGATGGACGATTCGGCCCGTTTGAGCTGGAACCTTCTAATCCTCTTCACATTTGCGTGTTTGAACGTCTGCACTTGTCCCACTAGTACGTTTCTGGTCGTGTGTGTTAAAACATCACTGCTGCTATTTCCGTCGCTGCTGCTACCGCTACTGTGGTTGCTACCGCTGCTTCTCCTGGCCACTCCCACCCATCCTGTTCCCTCCGCTCATGTAAAGTTAGGAACGTGATCTGACCCTCTGTAGTCAAAGCCGCAGGTATTTGGACACATATTTCACTCGTTTCAGAGAAGCGCAGGCACATCAGCCAGCCACTGCAAATATCCTCCCAACACTTGAGGCGTTTGACTCCACGGAGCTGCTTCAAACTTCAGTTTCTTCCATGGTTTTTCCTTTCCGTTTTGTGTTTTCAGCTTGTTCTTTCTGCACAGTCATAGCTCGCAAATGGAGGATAAATGAGATGAATTTTATGTTTTCTACAAGGAGGTTTGCATGTTACTAATATGTAAGTAAATACGGTGCCTAATGTTCATGTTTGAGCAGATCACACCTTAGTCACACTGCTGCTTGGAATCTGTGCAGACACTTTACCTCGCCGATAGACTCCACCTGTCTGGTAGAATAGAACAAGTGTGTTAGTGATGCCCAATCTTTTTTTTTATTTGGTCACATGTTTTAAGTTGGACTGAATCTTATCTTAAATTTCATTTCAAATTTGCATCAAAATATACATTTTTGCAGCGCGTCAGTTCCTCCTCAGAACCTTTGATCTGAAGCTCAGGAGCCGCTGTGCCCGACAAGAGCGTTCACCCATCAAAGCAACTGCAGCCGTTCCAAGCAGTACTGTGACCTGCGTGTGGAGCAGACATAGGAACCCACTTGCACTCAAAAAGCTCCCACCTTCGTTGTGCCTCACTTCCAACGGTGCTTTTTTCAGTAGTCTGTCTTTCTTTATGTTTGTTTGTAAGGTGCTGTATATAACTTGAATATATTATGCACATATCCTACCCAATGGGTAGAAACCACAAAAAGATGTTGTGAATAATGTAATATATTGTATAGACAGTTTAAGAATTTTAAGAGGGCAGCATCAAATTTGTAAATGCCTACATTTAAAAAAAAAAAGTGCTTTTTCTTTTTTTTTTTTTTAAAGCAAAACATGGTTTTCAAAATATGCTTAGAATATGATTGCAACACAAATTACTACTTATAATACTTTGCTATAAAGAATAGTGTGCTATCATGAGGTTCAGATGACCTGATGAGAGAAGTTGTTCATTGGAT
Organism: Kryptolebias marmoratus; assembly: GCF_001649575.2. Taxonomy (NCBI): domain Eukaryota; kingdom Metazoa; phylum Chordata; class Actinopteri; order Cyprinodontiformes; family Rivulidae; genus Kryptolebias; species Kryptolebias marmoratus. The sequence goes on from NC_051445.1 coordinate 26,526,839, forward strand.
TCTTCTGTCACAGTGCAGAAGAGTCCCAGAAACTGGCCGACTGACTTAACAAGTGGAAAGTTCTGTTGCACAGATCTTTTTAGAAAATCTATATCACGCACTCTCATCAGTCTGTGTTTATGCCACAACATCAGCCCTGCCTTTGGTTGGATTTTGACTTTCTTTGTGAGCGAGCAGGATTTTCAGTTTACTAAAGATCGCTGCACAAAAGAGTCGTCAGCACTTGTCCATGAAACGCATCTTATTTTAGTTTTTCAGCTGATGTTTTATAAACCTGCCAAAGTATAAACCTGCTGAGAACACTCGGCACTGCTGTAGGTCTGCTCGCCGCCCTGTCTGCTGAGGCCCTCTCAACCTCTTCTTTTTTTTTTTTTGTCTTTTTTAAATAGGGGGAGGCTTTTGTCTGCTATGGCCATAGACTTTTACCTCAGCTCGGGTGCAAGAACCATGCGATGAATCCTGCTGCTGCCACCGTTTTGTTGTGGCACAAATAGTGAAGGGATGTGAAGACCCAGCTTGTTGATTTTTATAAGTTTATTACAAAAAAAAAAGTCAAGCAGGAATGAGACGATTCCAAGCGGCAGAATCTGTCTAACCTAAGATTATGAGACAATGCCGTTTAAACAAAGCTTATCAGATAAAAAGGCAAGGCCACCAGCAGTTTTGTTTTTGCTGGAAATCTGTGTAATTTAGAGGGCAACTTGGCACATACTTTATATATGACTATTCTGTTACAGCTAATGAGGACATCTCAGAAGACCTATCATTGAATCTTTTTTTCCATAACAAATTGCGGTTAATAGGCATTTCAGCTCAGGATGATGGTCAACAACAGGACAAGCATAAGAGGAAAACACATTTATGAGGCAAACCATTGGAAAGTTGCACCAACTGTGTAAAACCAGCCGAGGGAGGGGGGGATTACTGTTAAAACTATCATTTAACTTTTACTTGGTATTATTTAGTTTATTATTTTCTACTTAAGAATGGTATATGTGGCACAATGTACACAATGTTTAACCTGCAGCCATTTATTTACAGTATGTACTGAAAATAACTCCACTGTACAATAACTGCAAAGCATGTTCATTCTTATCTATAGACGATGTACATAGCTGCGCGCCATTTTCTCTTTACAGCACCAAATAAGTGGCAGTTGTATCAGTTCATTTGGGAAAAGTCTGTTGTAACCCTGGCTGGAGAGCAGCTCTATTCTCCTTTTTTATTTTTTTTGTTTGTTTGTTTCCTGCACTAGCTTGAAAAGCGAAGTTGGGCTCAGACTGATGGTTCTTTTTTGTTTTGTTTCTTCTCCCCTGCAGCACACTCTTTCCACTTCTCAGAAGTCTGTACTCAATTGCTGACAACAAGTAGCCCTTTGTATCGTTTCACACTGATAACATCATCAGTAACAAATCAAAACTTTTAAATTCTGTCTTAACAGTTACCATAGGACTGCTTCCATCATGAGTTTTGTAACATCAGTTTGCTTTATTTACAAAGTAAATCCTTCTTGTCACCCCTCCCCCCCCTCTGTGCTGAAATCTACATCTATATATGGCTGTGTGTATTAACCATATATAGATGTATGAAACAGAGGTAAAACTGTTGTGTATTTTTGCCTCTTTTTATTTAAGCAATTGTGATGTAATAGGTTTTAGGCCTAAGGTCTGTTATTGCAATACTTTTACAGAAAAGAAGAAAAAAAAAATCAAAAATTGTTGCTCTAAGTGCTGTTGTAGTCAAAGATTTTATGCTTGTACTTATGCTGTAGTCAGACTGCAGCGTAACAAATAAAACTTTAAAAGTGACTGACGTTTTGCCTCTTTCTTTGTCTGATCCAGAAAATAAGATGTTAGATTGGGACTGCAGCAGGCAGCCTCAGCCAGGAAAACGTGTGAGCAGGATTTCAGGCAGAACACCTCAGCTGTGTGGTGCTCTGTGATGTAGGCTGAAGCCGAAAGCTCATCACATATTTAACACACACACAGAGTGGGTTAATGGGTTCAGTTGAGGTCGGTCATCTTTCTGGTGTGTCTCACCAAAAACACAAAAAAGCACTTTAAATATTTTTAAACTGATTGTGTTTTTGTTTGTTTACGGTACCAGACAAAAGTACTCATCCCTCTTGTATTCTTTCTATTTTGTTTCCCTACAACCTGGAATTTGTTTATTGTTTTAATTTGATTCAAAGTAGTCATTCTGCAAGAAACACTACAGATTATTAAAGGTAAATAGGGGGACATTGCTTTAAATAAGTCTAAATAAATATATATATATATATATATATATATATATATATATATATATATATATATATATATATATATATATTTATATTTAACTGAAGAATGGTGCATGAATATGTATTCAGGTAACACAAGCAGTTCCTGCATCAAGTCTCAAATCTGTCTCCAGGATTTTGGTCCATTCTTCATGACCAAACTGCTCCTTCAGGTTGAATGAGTGCTGCTCGTGTCCAACAACCTTTAAATCAAACCAGAGATTCTCAGATAGTGTGAGGTTTGGACTTTGACCGAACTATTCCAGGACAGGTTGTCCTTAAACCAGTGGAGTGTTTCTTCAGCAGTGAGTTTAGGCTCCTTGTCCTGCTGGAAGTTGGACCTCAGTCCCAGTCTCAGATCTCTAAAAAACTCGGACAAAGTCCTCTTGAGAATATTTCTGTGTTTTGCTTCATTTATCTTTCTTTTACCTCTGACCAGTTTCTCAGTTCCTGCTGATGAAAATCATCCTCACAGCATGAATACTTTTGTAAGACACATAAAACCATACAACTTAAAATTATTTTCTCCACTGTATTAATTTAACTACAAAGAACTAAAATGGATAGGGGGGGGGGAAATCACCCCAGTTCTTCACTCCGCTGGAAATAAATCTACTCTACTGTCCCCATGGGAAATTTCCTCAGGCTTCTAAGTGTTACAAAGCAAATGCAGTACTTTTTCAACAATTAAAAATGATATCAAAATATTAAAGTGATAGTGAATCAAATATTGCTACAAGTGTTCTGTCAAGAATTAATTGCTGGTATGGTGGCTGAGAGGGATCAATCTGCAACCCCAATTTCAATAAAGTCGGGATGGTGTGTAAAATGTAAATTAAAAACAGAATGTAGTTAATTGCAAATCTCATAAACTCATATTTTATTCTTGATAGAACATAGTAGGCATATCAAATGTTTAAACAAAATATTGAAACAGTTCTTGAAGAAAAATAGGGTCAGTTTAAATCGTATGACAGCAACACACCTCATTGTTGGGACAAGGGCAACAAAAACATTGTAAAAGTAACTGGTTTGAATAAAAAAACACTTGTAGGAAAAATTTGTAACTAGCTAGGTTAATTGTTACAAAGGACTGGGAATAAAAAGAGGATTTTAGAGAGCGTGAATCTCTTAGAAAAAAAGATAGGTGGAGGTTTGCCAGTCTGAAAAAATGTCTAGAAATAGTGGAACAATTTTAGAAGACTGTTCCTCAGTAGAAAATAAACTTTATAGTTCCTAATATCATCAAAATATTTCAAGAATCTGAAGAAATCTCTGAGCTTAAAGGACAAGACTGAAAATCAGTGTTGGATCCCTGTTATCTTTGGGCCCTCAGGTCTGATTCTGCTCTGGACATCACTGCATGGAGTCAGGAACACTTCCACAGATCATTGTCTGTAAACACAGTTCACTGTACCAGCCACGAGTGCTGTTTAAAGCTCTATCAGGTAAAGAAGAAGCCAGATGTGAAAACCATCCAGAAACTCCGCTGTTTTCTCTGGACCAAAGCTCCTTTAAAATGGACTGAGGCAAAGAGGAGAACTGTTCTGTGGTCAGATGAACTGTAATGTGAAATGTTTTTGGAAACTACTGGCTGCCATGTTTGCCATACAGAAGAGAAGAGAGGCCATCCAGCCTGTTATCAGCATGCATTAGGGCCTCTAGCATGGGCAGCTTGCACATCTGGAAAGGTACCATCAGTGCAGAGAAGTATAAACAGTTTTTATAACATGTGCTCCAATCCAGATTGTTTTTCAGGGAAGACCTTGTATTTTTCAGCAAGTCAATGTTAAACCACTTACTGCATCCATTACAACAGGATGGCTTCATAGTAGAAGAGTCCAGGTGCTGAACTGGTCTGTCTGCAGTCCAGACCTGTCACAAACTGAAAGTATTTGGTGTATCATGAAACACAAAATCCAGCAAAAAAGTCCCAGGACTGTTGAACAGCAACAATCCTCCATTAGACAAGAATGGGACAAAATTCCCTCTAAAACCTCCAGCAGCTGCTCTCCTCAGCTCCTGGTTGTTTACAGACTGGTGGTTAAAAAAGAGGAGCTGCTTCACAGTGGGAAACATGACTTTGTTCTAACTTTTTTGAGATGCTTTGCTGCCATCAAATTCCGAATTACTTAACTTTTTCCCCCATAATAGTTCAATTCATTAGTTTAAACACTTGATATATTTACTGTTTCGCTGTGAATAAAATATGGGTTTATGAGATTTTCAAATTGTTGTGTTCTGTTTATTTACATTTTGCACAACATCCCAACTTTGTCAGAATCGGGGGTTGTTCTTCTGCACATAAACTTTGTTCCCTGAGATCCTTTTGTTGCTGTCAGGGCTGTCTGCAGGAAATTCCGCTTTCATGATTCAGCACGATGTTGGCAGACTGATACAGATGATTTATCAGCATCATTTTTATTTTCTGTTGCTGTGCGTTGACCTCTCTTTGCCCCCATGTTTTGAGATTATCGCTGATCATCAGTTTCAAGAAAAAGCTAACATAAATCATGAAGACGGTGAGCTTCCTGGTTTTGTGTGATCAATCCGAGGACGCAGGAAAAGGTTTAAAAGCGGAAACGCAGGACTTTTGGTCAGATGTGCTAATTCTTCTCTCAGAGGAGCCCATCTGTCTCATCTGTCGATGAGGTTTAAACTTTGATCTACCAAATCAGCTGATTCTTGCCCCTTCAAGCACAACGCAGGTCAAACTTTGGTCACATAAGAACTGCTATCTTCCTTGTCTTTCTTTTTTGGCTGTCGGAGAAAACTTTGGCAAAGATTCTCCTGAGCTGGGAGAAAATGATTCACTCATCTCTGTAAAGTAATGATATGCATAAAACATAAGTTTCTGTATATTTCAGCGAGAACAGTTTATTTATAGACAAACTCCATCTGGTAAGTTGTCATAACATCCTCAGGAGTGAAACAAACCTCATGTTCAAAGCCCTTAGCCTCACTTACACGTTCTGTCCTCTCCGTGAACCTCAAGCTGCAAAATGCTGATGGGAACACAACCCATCCCAAAACTGTTCACATCTTCCCCCGACTCACTTTATTCAGGCTACACACACGCACACACACACAAGAGCTGGCAGACCGATGCAGGGCAAGTAGAGGAATCCTGCATACATCAGCTGTTTGTTCAGAGAGGATGTGTGATGAAGCTTCAGAGTCTGAACTTCTTCCAGGCTTTTAGCAACAGCAGGAAACACAAAGAGGAGGAGGAGGAAACAGCTTTCGAGGTTTTCTTACTTCCATATTTTATCTGGGAGTTGTGTCTAAATGTTCTCTTCAGTTTGAAAACCGGTACAATGGCAAAACTCAACCTGTGAGCTGTAACTGAGTCAATGATGCTGAGAAGCCTGAAACCTGACTGTAAAAGCTAAAGCTGTGTTTTTTACCCCATAAGACCAGAAGCTTTTTACCAAAAAGTCTTGGTAAAAAAAAAGCTTCAGGGTTTCCCCGAGAGTTCAACTTTTCTACAAAAATATTTCTTAGCTTCTGAAGACACTACTAAAAACATGAAATTAGTTCATGAAGTTCTAACTTTCATTGAAGGGACTTGTAGTGTGCATACATTATAATGTCATCCAAATAGTTTGGTACTTTAAGCAAATATTTCAGAACTGTGTGCAACATGAAGGATCTAAGCTTACTTCTTGAGGAAGCTTAGATCCTTCAAGGTTTCCAGGAAGATGTTGCAGATCTTCTATAAGTCTGTTGTTGAGAGTGTCATCTCCTCTGCCGTCAGCATCAGAGCCAGGGACCTAAAAAGGCTCAACAACCTGATAAAAAAGGCTGGTTCTGTTCTGGGGATGACTGTGGAACCTCTGGAAATGATGATGCAAAGAAAAGGAAATCATGGACAACCCTGACCATCCTCTTTATGAGACCGTCATCGGAAAACAGAGTCTCTTTAGTTAAAGGCTTCTTCAGATTAGTTGTAAAACGGACCGCTACAGGAGATCTTTCCTGCCCACAGCCATCACCATCTATTATAACTCCTTGATTTAAATGAGCTACTTCAACATTTAATTTCCCTTTGGGATTAATAAAGTATTTTTGAATTGAATTGAATTGAATTGAATTGAATCATCCTTTAAAATGCAGAAGGTGCTGAAGCAAGTCCAAAGAGAACATGTGTGAACTTAAAACGTCCATTGTGTTATAGGAGCAGGAAGACCGCAGGGGTCATGATTGAGAGACAGTTGGTGGTAAACTGAGGTTAAACAAATCTGGCTGTAACGTGTGGCACCAGCCAGTTTTGTGAACAAGTCCTCCATATGAGGCAGAGGGTGACAGTCCATTATCACACTTTTTTAGGTTCACAGTGATCAACACAAAGCATACAGGTTGCACTGTGTTACTTACTTGAACCTTGTAGATGAACCCTTCAACACATCCAAGATGGCGGTCTGAAGTAAGCTCAACCGTATTCACCATGCATGTTTTTATGTCAGTGGGAGGTTCTTTTGCATCACCCTCTTTAATGAAAATCACTTCTCTACCAATGGTGTTAATCTGCAGTGCCTTAATCAGGTTCAGGTTCATTTTGAAAGTGATTTTATCAGATCCTGCAGCCATCAACTTAGCATCATTTGCACACAGTACTGCTAAGTCAGGAAGAAGCGCTTCTCTCACTGGTGATTTGCATACTTTCACGTAATGTCCCCTTGTCTTGCAGTTAACACAATTTACTTCAGCAGTAGGACAGTTTTTTATCATTAGCAAGGTGTTTATCTGATCCACATCTCAAGCAGTGATGTTACTCCTAATGACTTGCCTGTTTATAATAAACAGGTCCGTGTAGAGGTCCAACTATTTGAGCTGTTAGCGTCCCTCTTTTCTCTTATAAGCAAGCATTCACAACATTTACAGCCTGTACAGGTGCAGGTGGGACTGTACTAGCATTTCTAACTGTGTCCTTTTGACATGCGATAGTTAGAGCGTTGTCTAGTGTGAGGTCCTCCTCCAGCAGTAAATTATCTTTCACAGCACTGAGACAGGCATTAGCAATGAGTTGATCTCTTATTAATTCATTTTCCATCAGTCCAAAACCACATGGAGCAACTGAAGCTCTGAGCTCAGTGACACATTGGCTCAGTTTTATCAGCACGTTCCACTCATTGTCTGAATGTGTGTCTGCACGCCAGTACATTAACTTTGATGACAAATTGTTTTTGAAACGCAGCCATGGCTTCATCAAATGTTGTACCTTGTTCTGGTAGTGTGTAGAACATACGCTGTCCCACTGGACCCAAGCAGTGTAATAAAACATCATGTCGTCTTTCTACTGGCCATTTGTCCCCAGTAGCAGTTATGATGAGGATGTAAATATTGAAAATTTTCTGCTACATTGTAAATGGTACAGTAGGCTCACCAGCGTGATGCAGGAAAGGTGGTGGACTAGGTACTGAAGTGCCTATCCACGTTGCTAGTTTTGTTGTGGCGGTTGTAGTGAAATAGGAGACAACAGTTTAAACTCACAAACTTTATTGCAGTAACCGTTGAGACACCACTACAGAACACAGTGTTGTCTCGTATCTCCTGTTTCTTACTCTCCTCTTTTATTTAACACAGTCTCTTCTGCCCTACGCTGCCACAGCAGCACATTCTAGTGACAAGAAGTAATAACAGCAACAAAACAGAACATAAATCCATTTACTGTGTAAACTTAGGAACACAACACAGGCAATGAAGGAATTTGCCTTGAAGAAGGACTTTCAGTTGGCCTCCAGAGCTCACTGGAGGGATTATATATCCTCTTTGGTCAGGAAATACCGTCGGACATCCCAGGAGGGGCTGGAGAGTGTCTCTGGGGAGAGGGATGTTTTCTTCTCAAGCAGCTGATTGATAAGCAGAAAAAAATGAATGAATACATGGATAATTTTTCTTTAGAGTAAAATCTGAATATTTTGGTCTTTGCACCTTTAAAGCTTGGCAGTTTTTCATACAGGTCTCATATTGTGTTCATTTCCAAATCACATCACTGTTCTTAATCATTTCTACTTGCCTGTGTCTTTTGATTATTACAGGATTTAATAGACTCTTTAAATCTTTGGCTTACTAGTTTCATGGACTATAATTCCAAAAGAATGTGAGTCCACTGTAACGTTTGAATGTATGCCCACTGTCAGAAAGGTCATAAACATTACCAGTGGACCAAAGAAAGAAAACATATAAATCAGTGAAAATCTCTGACTTCAGACAGTACGGGGAGTTTTCTTTCTCCTGACCTGTGCGTCACCTCAGAGTTCACACAGGCATCCTGACACCTGAGTGATGTTAACCACAGACTCCTACCTGAGGAACACAGATTGGCTTTACTCTAAAATGATTTCAGGAGTCAGAGTGGAGCTCTGTCCTCGTTGCCATCCTCCCTGTGGGAGAACAGACAGGTGTTTGTGTGCAGGGCCGTGAACTGCATAAACAGGTGTTCATTAGTTTGGACAGCAGAGGTCAGTGGAACTCACACACACACACTGAAAGCACTGAGCAATATGCTTAGTTATTCAAAATGAAGGAGACAGGCTGAAGCAGATGAAAAGTGTAATGATAGGATGTTTGCATCTGTTTAGCATTTTGGGAAACACTGACAGCTGAGAGTGTCAGGCCATACTGAGCCCACTCAGGAAAGTGCTGTTTGCAGCGACTCGACCTGCAAACTTCCCAGGACAAAATTCAACTTTTTCTGCAATACAAATATCCATCTGGTGACAACTTTGTGTGTCTAACTCCCTCATATTCACATTCCTCTTGTAATATTGCACTCACTTTCATTCAACTGGGGTTATACAGTTTGGTGTATATATTTTTGTGTCTGTGTTTTTAATGCAATCTGTTTATTTTTGTTGAAAGACAAATGTGGATGATAATGTTTTTCCACATGCCTGTGTGCTTAATTGTGTTTGTGAGTCTGTCTCTTTCCAAAATATTTCACGAGCCGCTGAACAACTTTTAAAGAAACCCACAGAAAGTAATCATTGGATGTACATCCAACTAAATAACGTTTGGAGCCAACCAAATGCAAGATAGCTTCCACAGTCAACTCACTTTAGAAAACACAAAAATGACTCTAACTCAGTTCATTTTTACAGACATTGAGCTAATATTAATTGAGGAAGTAGCTGAGCATTACTCACAACATACACTCCAAGTACTACTTGTTGTGCAAGATCTTTGCTAAGAGGTTTTGCATTAACCGTTGGAGTAAACCTTGTTTGTCTGTTAGCAAAATATCTCATGAACCACTGGGTGGATTTTAATGAAACTTTCAAAAAGTAATTTTTGGATGTAAATCAATAACTGAAAGAATTTTCGAGTCAGTCCAATTAAAATTGGCAACCATAGCTAATTAACACGAGCCAACAAAAAACGGCCGGTGGCAGTATGATGTTGAGGTTTTAATCTTTAAAGAAAAAACAGTATCAAATTGAAGACATTATACACATAATTTTGATTACAACTGAGTCAATTTCACAGATATTGAGCTGAAATTGATTGTCTTATAAGATTATGCATAATGTTAATTTTAAGGTGTGACGAAAAAAGATACAACTGTCATTTCTCATCATGAGATAATCTAAAACTCTGTCATTAAATAGCCTGCACTTAGTGCTTTATCTAGTCCAAGGACCCTAAAGCGCTTTACACTACAGACAGTCATTCACCCATTCATTCACTGATGGTGGTAAACTACACTGTAGCCACAGCTGCCCTGGGGCGGGCTGACAGAAGTGAGGCTGCCATCACACCCGCAAGACCAAACCCTCTGACCACCACCAGTAGACAAGTCAGGTGAAGTGTTTTGCCCAACAGCTGAGGCGGACGGAGCGGGGGTTTGAACCAACAATGAACCCCTACTTCCTGATCCACTGCTGCCCCTAGGTATTGGCAGATTTGTATTCCTTTACTTTTTTATTCTAATGCTGTGTGAACATATGTAACCCCTTTGGCTTGTTTTTTCTTCCTTTTTTTTTTTTTCTTACAATCTTGGATTAAAAAAAAAGATGTAGGTGTGAGTGTAGGAAGAAAGTGTTGTAGATCTTAATTGTGAAACAAACAACAAATAAGAACAAAAACGTCTTTATTGTACACTTTACAGTGTGTGTAACAAAATGCATCAAACCTCTTGAGGTTTTGTCTCTGTAAGGTTAGCATGTGTACTTACTGGGACTTCTGCTTTATGTAACACAAAATGGCTCCAGTACCATCCAAGTCTGATTCTTTTCCTTAAGATCTGTCTGTATTTAACAATGGGTAGCAATATAAAATACCAGCATGTACAGTAAATACTGGGTATCCACTCAGTATGTACCTGGTGCTTACCTGTTTCCTGGTTTTTGAGGTAAATGCTTACATGGTACTCACAGGAAATTTACAGGGTGTAGGTACTTGGTACTTATCTAGTACCTTGTTTTAAGGTAAACTTGTACCTGGTACTCACAGGGTATGTACCAGATAACTACCACTGGGTACATACATAGTAATTACAGGATGTGTACCTGGAACTTACCTTAGATCTGCCTTTTACCTACCTAGTACTTACAGAATATTTACAGAGTGCATACCTGGTACTGATCAGGTATCTGTTTTTGAAGGTAAACATGTGCCTTTTACATACCTAGTACTCACAGGATGCCTATAGGAACTCGGCTGTATGATGAAGTGACTTGTTACACTGTGTAACCGCTGAGTACCAGGGTTACCAGTCACTTCAGAATAAAACTGATCCTCATAGGTGTGCTGTGAGTACAAGGCACCCGTTTGGTAAGAACCAGGCTATATTATGTTTTGCAACCCATGATATTTCTACCATCATGCTTTGCTGAGGAATTGTGAGCTTAGTGTTCTTAGGTATTAGGTTTGTTCCATTGATGAAAAAAAATATTTACAGTATTTTACTGCACTTTGTTCTACATGCTTAGGTTTACTAGAGGTTCTTTGGAAAACTGCAAATTATTGTAGCTCCTCCTTAATGGGCTCATGTTATAGAGTATGCCTATACTATGAAAATCTATCAGGGTAACCTTTGACCTGTGCCAATACACTGACATCATGTGGCACTTGCACATAAGTGGACTTATTTCTTCATTTCTTGTTTCTTGCTTGTGTATTTTTATTTCCATAATTTGGAAGTTTTTATCCAAATTCAATAATACAAAATTGATGGCTAAATTAAATATTCACAAACTGAACTTTGAATAAGTTCGTGTTGTATTACATACTGTTACATACTGATATGACCCCCTGCAGAAGAAAAAGAGAAATGGTCTTTACCTCCACCAAGGAGGCCATGCTTTCTGTAGCATCTGTTTGAATTCAAGGTGATAGGGTCAAAGGTCACCATCACAAATGACCTTGTATTCTAACTATGCAACCATGTAATGGAGGAATGTTAAACTGCACAGACGGACACCTTATTAGGTCAAGGGTGATCACAATCCATTTCAAGGTTCATGGGGTCAAAGGTCAAGGTCCCATGTAACCCTTTCGTTAAAAACTTGTCTCTGCTCCTACATGTGACCCGTCTATTTTCTCCACCATCGAAGTTCTGTTTCCAGTTGTGTCCGTTGGTTTGTTTGTCTGTCTGTTACAAAGATCAGGTAAAAACTAATGAACAGATTTGGAGGAAACGTTCAGGAAATGTTGGAGTTGTCACAATAAACAATGGATTACATTTTGGTGGTGAAACAGATGATGATCTGGATCGCACTATTTTTTAATCACTTTGTGGCCTTGGTGGCGGTTTGCGCTCTCTGAGTGTTTCTAGATCCAGTATATTTTGCTGCAGGGACAAGTGTTTGTGTTAAAACAGGACTTAATTGCAGAGCAATGTGATAGATGTCCCTCAGGATGTCCCCCTGAACTCTGTAGCATCACCCAGGTTACTGCATTGAATTCACTGTTTGGGATGACTTGAATTTTAATTTAAAAATGTTTATTCTTTATTCATCATTTCATTTCAAAGACATATTCTTGTTGGTTGTGTCTTGTCACCACTCACACATAACAAACAAACTAATATTCAGCATATCATTTTTATTTAGAGTGTTTTTAGCCAGACATAAGTGTCCAATTCTGCCAAGAACAATTGTTCCATTTCTGAAATAATTACTGACATTATTTCATTAATGCCAGTAATTCTGATCAGGACTGAACACGTGTGATCTCCAACTCACCGCATGTAAACAAACAGCCACTTCTGCTTAGATTTTAGCTTTCAACAGATCACTTGATTTAGTCATTTTGACTTTCAGTCAATACATTACAAGGTGTAAACACCACTAATAATGTGATAAATTAGCTATGACTATCAGAAAAAAAAGATTAGAAAGTGTTTGTGTTTAATCACAACATGAAGAACACAAGGTGAAATCTCCAGCCTTCAAAAAGGCTTTAATGGACTACTGCAAAGATAACGTGGAGTTTCAAGTTTTATTTTCCGTAAAAGCAGAAGGATCAGCACGGCTCTCTTTCCAAAACGGTCTCTACCTGGTTCTGTGTGATTCAGAATGTTTGTCTTTGAAGTCCAGTTCTCGCATGTATTAAAGTGAAAAGAAAAACAAGAACTGCTGTACAGCCAATCGGAAGCTAAGTGCAGGTTGTCTGAGTCTATAAATCCAGTCTGAGACGACAGGAGCAGGATGTAGCGATGCCAACAGTCTGCTAAGCTGCTAGTCTACATGTGCAGTGCATTATGGGAAACAATTAGGGATTGATCTGACATTTAAATAGACAACAGGGGAAAAACTAACACGTGCCAAGACAGGGATAGTGCAATGTCTCACTCCTCCATCTGAACAGTCTCAGATATGTGTTACTTGTCCCCTACTTACTGATTCCAAACACAGATCAAACCAGGATCATTTACCAACCCGGAGCTACATGAGCGTGTGAGTCACTATTCACTTTTCTTTCTGAAAAACGCTTTTCCCTCAGAGACTCTGTCTTTGGTTTCCTGCAGCTTCTCAGAAAGCTTGTCCTTAGTCTCTTCCATTTTCCCAGAGATGCGTTCTTTTGTCTCCTCCATCTTTTCTGTGAATCGTTCCCTCGTCTCCTCCATCTTTTCCGACAGTTTCTCTTTTGTCTCCTCCATTTTGTCCTGGAAGTACTCTGTAACTGGTGGCGGAGTGGAGAAGTAGCCGTGCTTGCGGAGATACTGAACAGACAGAGACGTCCCGCCTAAAGTCACCGTGTATCTGGCAGGAGTTGCAATCTGGAAAAAAAAAGAAAGAAAGAAAAACAAATCAGAAGCTGGTGAGCACAAAGCAGGAGCACCCAAATCCATCCCTCATGAATTACTGTAGAGCAATAGTTCTTAAACTTTGTGTTTGGAGGAAGAAAAATGTATAAGGAGCTTAATGTTTTATTCTCCACTGATGCCGTTTTTAAAGGAAGTTTCTTTTTTGTAATAATCACATTTTCCTTCAAAAAATCTGGAGAGGCCTACTGGAGTGTAAGTTTTAACAATAATAATTGTGTAAATACTGATTCAGCATTCACACTGTTGTTTTCCTGTAGTTTTTAGACTCTTGCTAATTGTAGCTTTTAGCTAACCTTTTCCCTCTTTTAGCTAGTGCTTTGCCATTTTTAGCTTTTAGCTAGCATTTTGTCCATATTTACACATCAGATGTATGGAGTGGATTCACTGTCCACACTATCCAGCCTTTGAGCCATCTTCTCTAGTCCACCACAAACACAGGTCTATGTGGAAACTACATCTAAGCATTAGTTAGTTAAGGCTTTCTGACTGAAGCTTAAGCATTAAAACACAAACTGGAATGTCCTGAGGTCAAAATACCTTGTACATGGCGTACGCAGTCAGAGCATAGCCACTTGATGAATCTCTCAGAAGACCGACTACAGACTCCGGTAAACCGATCATCTCCAGAAATGGCACTACATTGACACCTCTGAGATGACGAAATACCAGCAAAAACAAGGGTAAACAGTAAGGAAAAAAAAATTAAAAAGTGTTCAAAGATGTGACTTTTAGAAACATTTTTTTAAAATCGAAAAAAACAGTTTAGACATTACTCACTTCATAGCAGCATAGTAGAAGGTACCAAACCAGATAGAGGACGTCACCAGATGCACTGGGATCATCACCTTTCCGTACTGTTTAAAGGTTTTCTTAAACCTATGGTACAAGCTGATGGACTTGTCTTGCAGTGGGTCCACCTCCACAGAATCCGGCTCACTTTCCCTTCTCGTGACGTCCTGAGGTGGAGCTGAGGAGCTGGACTGGGGTCCGTCCTGTGGGGGCTGGTGCTTCGGCTGGTGAGCTGCTCTGCTGGAGGCGGATGCTGAGAGCCATCGCTGGCTGACAGGCTGCAGCGGCGACAGGTGGAGAGCGCAGCACCGCGCCACCACAGTGCGCTCAGAGCTGGCAGCTGGGTGTGTTGCTGCCACCCGCCACAGAGTCCCGTGTGTGAGGATACGTCGAATTATCATCCTCCTCTGTTCTGCTACTGCCACAAACTGCAGGGGAAGAAGACAGAGATGATCGAAACCCTCAATCTAATTATTATGATTTAAACAAAATCTGATTTTTAACTTTTTCAAATGACCTGTTGGATTTTTTCCAGTTGAGCTGTTTAGTTTAAATCTATGGCTCATTAGTGAAGACTAATAGTATGATTCACACTATTTATTTCCTGTTTATGGTTTCTTTCGTACATCTACTTCAGCCTATTTTCAACTACTTTAACCATTCATATATCAAAATGTTCAGCTCATTTAGGACATAATGGTATAACGTTTGAGTTGGGTTGCTTGTTGGTTACCTAATGAGCTGAATGTGTATAAGAGCTTTTAATGAAAACACATCAGCCACCTGTTTGCACAGTGTAGATTGCTGTTTGTTATTACATTTTATGCATTTTCATTCATTTGTACAAGCAGATGAAAGACATTTTATTGCATTCATCCTCACATAGTTTTCATTATCTAGTATGTGTAAACTAAATTTGAACTTGCATATACTAAAGCATCCTGAACATTTTTTGGGCAAAACGTTTGTTTTGCACCTGGGTTACCATTATACAGCCTAAGCTAGTCTCAGTTGTCAATATAGTTGGAACCATCTACTTCTAACAGACGTGAACTAATAAGAGCTATAATACTGTATGTCAGGTTTTATGACACTTTGTAGATCCTGAAGAAGACATCACTAAGCCATTATTCTTATACATGATGGCAAATACTGGGACATTGTGATTAGGTTTGGTTAAACTGAGACATGTTAAAAATATCCATGGTTTGAAAATGTCTCAGTGAGTCGATTCAAATTTCAAGTCACCTCAAGCCATGCTGCAGTCCCTGTAACTCAAAACTGAGATATCAGTCCACCTTTGTTCAGAAATATGTATCAGCAGAGGCTAAATTTGCATATTTCTGAGAAAAAAATGAGCTAATAATGCTCTACTACAAGCACTTGGTTTAATATTTTGTAACTACATGAAGCAAACCAACCCTGTTATGTTTATTTTCAACCTAAAGATAGAAGCTCTAACAATGTACTTGTCAAAGTGCAAAACTGTCCAACTATAGCTGAACATCCACCACCAGATAAAGAGAAGGGTGGAGTAGAGAAAAGTGGCTCACACTACCCTAAAAGCAAAACGACAAAATAAAAATTAAATATCACTAAGTGTAGTGGCATTGATATCTGCTAGTATGTTAAACAAAACATGTCTCAGACTTTTCAATAAGCCATAAAGACAGTGTGCCGAGTTGTCAAATAGGACAAATAGGCCTCATTAACAAGATTTTGTGTTTGAAATTCACTAATAATATTTTTTTTTCCAGGTTACATAAAGTTGCACAAATATTAAAGATTTTCACCATCTTGCTCTATTTAATTCTTGAAAGGAGCCCATCGGACTTCCAGTGTTTTGTACAATTTGTAATAGAAATGATTCAACAAAAGAGACATGCATGTTACTCACTCCCAAGTACTCCAAAAAGAGGATATGAGAGTTTTCTGATGTGTGACAAAACTTCAGGAGCTGACCGGAAGTCAGTTTGTATGTCTTCAACATAAAGTACCCATTGAAGCCTCATATAAAGTGTAATATGTGAACTGCAACAGGAAGTAGTGAGCTACAGTCATTCTGCTGTTTATTAGGCTAGCTGACATTGGGCAGACATGGCTGGAGGACAACACGCAGTAAGCTTTTAGTTCCCTCAGTTCTAAGGTGTTTTCTACAGGTTAGAAGGCAAATAAAGCGTCACCATTTTAAAGCAGACAGAGTATTCTGGTTAGATACTGACAGACATGGCTTAGGTCAGGCCACACTCTGAACAGCTGCTAACTTCGGCTTCTGACGTTAGCTTACTGCTAAGCTTCGCGAGCGAAATTAGCGAGCTCAAAGACACTGAAGCTGAGGACAAACAGAAAGCCACACTTACACCGGAGGTTATGTGTTTTTAAGTCAGGAACAAGCAGCACTTCTGAATCCTGAGGGCCATGCGCGAGACTGATTGAGCTGTCAACACTTCCAAGGACCACATTTACCGAAGCACAAGGGTCGCATAGAAAACAGCGTGTAACCTCGACCGCGCAAAGAAACCTGGGAAATGGAGTTTGTCTAGTTCAACCTTTGAGGAGGCTGAAGCGTTTAAGAACTACATTTCCCTTCGTGCCAAGTGCAAAGAAAACTTTTGGGACAAAACGGAAGTGGGTTTGCTCCTTATATGTACACCGGTGCATGATCCAGCTAGTTATGACGAGCGGCGAGGGAGGAGTTTATCTTTAAATGTTGGGAAAAAGCGTTTGATGGCGAGATGAGGTTTATCTTTAATTTAGGGAAAAGCGTCAGTATTTAATGTGCCTTTAACAGCTGACAAAAGAAATGTGAACTAAAAAAATTAAAAAATATGGAAAATCACCTGCTGGTTATTGAAGCCCTGTTTCTCAGGCCTATCTAAATGTAGATGCCAAAGTCAAATGCCAAAGCCTCATCTACATTTAGATATCGAATCAACCCATGCCATTTGTTATTGAAATAAGATTGTAGGATCTCTTTGTAATATCTTCTGATGGTAATTGTATTTGATCATCTGTTAACATCAGCAGCTTTAGTAAACAAAAATCACAGATTGTCAAGTCTATAAAATGAAATTTAGCACCATAGCTTTAAAAATGTCTTATTTTCACAGTCACATTTTAAAAATAAACAAATCATAAAAAGTCTGCAGACTTGCTGATGTTCAAAACAAATTCCAAATACTAAAAACTTTTTTTTTGTTTTGTACAGAACTAATAAAATACTTAGGTCAGCCAAATCTTTAAAATTCAATGTCTTTGACTTCATAAACAGAATAATTTGTTTTATAACTTTTAGTGATCCATCCATTTTCTTTACCCACTTCTCCTTTTTGGGTTATGCTGGTTTCTTTCTCCAGCAGTCATGGTGAGAGAGGCGGGGGGGCACCCCAGGATAGGTCGCAGGTCCATCGCAGAACATGCAACTCCACACAGTAAGGCCACAGGCCGGGAGACGATCTTGCAACCTTTTTCACTGGGAGGCAACAGATCTAACCACTGCTTCACCGTGCCTCCCCTCTTTAACCGTTACTTTCTGTAAAATTCTCATAGCTGTTTTTGTAATACAAACAAAGATTTAGCATTAGTCAAATATGTGTTGCCCCTAACCTCTGCACAGGGAGATAGAAGCCACTGACATCAAGACACAAAACACAAAAGCTCCTCAATACACGGAGCATTTCAGCCTAAGTCCAGCGTCCTGAGACTGCACACTAAGAGAAAAAGGAGGGAGGCAGAGGACTAGTGAGCATCAGAGCGACTATACAGGATGAAACAACCAAGATGCTGGAGTACATCAGGAAGGAAGGCCCCAACACTAAACTGTTTAGCTTATGTCTCAGGCACCAGAAACCTAATGTGGAAGAGGAGAAAGAGGAACCATTATAGAAAGATAAGTCCCTGCACAGCATGGCATGTACCACTGGCAGATTGAGGAAGTGGCTGATATCAACAAATCCTACCAGTGGCTAGGAAGGGCTGGACTGAAGGACTGACAGAGGCACTAATCATGGCAGCACAAGGGCAATAGAGGCCGGGGTCTCTCATACCAGGCAGGACCCAAGATGCAGGCTGTGCAAAGAAGCTTCTTAGACAGTCCAGCACATAATAACAGGATGTAAGATGCAGGCAGGCAAAGCATACATGGAACATCATAACAAAGTGGCTGGAATAGTGTACAGGAACAGGAAGATACTGCATAGAACCCTCTAGCTACCAGGGCTCTGGTGGAGGACCTGAGCTTGAAGTGAACGTGGAACCGCCCATGTGTAAAAAAATCTATCTATCTATCTATCTATCTATCTATCTATCTATCTATCTATCTATCTATCTATCTATCTATCTATCTATCTATCTATCTATCTATCTATCTATCTATCTATCTATCTATCTATCTATCTATCTATCTATCTATCTATCTATCTATCTATCTATCTATCTGTCTATCTATCTATCTATCTATCTATCTGTCTGTCTGTCTGTCTGTCTGTCTGTCTATCTATCTATCTATACGTACATACTATGGTCTACTATGAGTACATTTGTTTAAATTATTTTAGATTTTCTTGATGTGTAAAAATGATTTCTTCAGTAGAATTTACACCCTTCAGCCGGTAAAGCAGAAAGCACCTCTGAAGAGCTTTTGATTCTGTGCTCAGTGAGTAATTAAAGCTCCACAAAGCAGCAAAACTGCAAACTTCCTTTTGAAGATCAATGCAGCATGCCCAGCCAAGGGCACACAAAAGGGAGGGTTTATATTCCTGTTCTGTAATGTACACATTTTACCAGCAGAGGGCAGCATGCTCCCACACCTGAATTAAACTGGTTTATTGCTTGTATCCTTAAGTATCTGTCTGTTTGCAGTCCTCCATCTGTTCTTTAAGTGTAGCTCGGACAGGATACCTTTGAGCTAATGAGAAGCACTTGAGATCATGTTTGTGGCAGACAGTGAGCAGAAGGGATGATGGGTAACATCAGTGTTGAAACTGAGCCCTGCAGCTGTATAAGTGTCTGTGTGTGTGTACACATCTATATGATGTGATCTGAGCTCTAAGCCCCCCTGGGACTCAGCATTAATGCTGCTTCATGGATTGTTGCCTGTTTATCATCAACTGACAGACTAATCCCATCCAAAGACAACTTCCAGTCCTGAACATCTCAATTTGAGTCAGATATTTGTTTTGAAAGTCAGAGCTTGAGGACATCATCTGGGAGACATGACAGACTGAAGTTGTTGCACAAATGTTTTTGACTGCTAAGTTGTTTTGGTTCTGGGACTCTTTGTTCTGTTGGGAAAAATTTGATGTGACGGTGCATCAATCTTCTTCTGAGCAGCAGTTACATGCCTGGGAGATGTCTTCGAAGTCTCACAGCTGCAGGAGAAGCAGTGCTAAAAGCTGTGACAATCTTATATAAAACCTACAGTGCCTTGCATGAATATTAGCCTCAGTGGGTCCCTCTTATGTATTATAATGTTTTTGTCCATGTGTGGTTGTTCATTTGTCTGTAGTGTTGGCAAAAAATCTCATGAAGCAGTGATTAAATTTGAATGAAAATCTCATAAAGTCACCACTGAATGTACATCTACAACTGATTAACTTTTGGAGTCAGCCTTGTTCTAGATAGCCACCACAGCTAACACAAAAATTAGTATAATTCAGTCAGTTTTATAGATATTGAGCCAAAATTCAGTGTGGTAACAGCTGAGAGTCATTCTCACCACATACTCTGAGCATCAACTGATCAGGTGATATCTGTTTTTAAAACTTTGTTGTAAACTACTGAAGTCAACCCTGTCTGTTAGCAAAATATCTCACGGAAAACTGGACAGGTTTTACTGAAGCTCTCAAAAAGTAATCATTGGATGAACTCAATCATCATTTACAATGTTGAACAAAACTACTCAAACTCTGCCTTCTCACAGTGGTGCCCAATCCTGGTCCTGGAGGGCCACTATCCTGCATGTTTGCGATGTTTCCCAGCTGTGTCACACCTGATTTGAATTACTGAGAGATAAACAGACTTCTGCAGAACATGAAGACCTGCAAGAGCAGGAAAACAATTAAAACATGCAGGACAGTGGCCCTCCATGACCAGGATTGGGCACCACTGGCTAAGACAATTTTCTTTAGTTTAAACTCCAGCATTAGGAGCGTCAGGCGATATGCATTCTTTAAAGCATTGCTAGACCTTTAGTTAATGTATTGGTACGGCCCAAAATAATTCCAATATAAAGGGCGAAGCAAAAGTTAAAGTATTCTATCAAATTAAAAGCTAAAAAGCCTGTAGATTTTGTATCAGAGTAGGTGTGTAAGAGCCATATGAATGAAATAAGTAATTGATGATGTTACAGGTGAGCACGCAGCTTTGACACTTGGGTGGTGGGTGTGTCGGTGTGGGCATGACTGTCACCTGGTATTAATGATGTGTTTTTTGGCGTCCTGGCTTAGTATGGATGAGGTTGGGTGCGTCGGGGGTCGTCATATTTTCTGTTGGCTGTGTTTATGGTGCTATTGAAGTAATGCCATGCACTTATCAATACTGAACCTGGTCAGTCTGTGTCAGTCTGTAAATCCGAAGTATGAAATTTAAATGGAATAAACCTGATTCAGCACAAGAAGTGACTTGGAGAGAATTAATGAAATGCACGTCTGACAGATAGATTTCCCGACATTAGCCCAGTGCAGCCATCAATACCATAATTTATTTGCCGCAGAATTAGGTGTTTTACTGTCCTTCTCAGCAGTTACACCATTAGATCTTTTGGGACATAAAATAGTCATTTTTTTATTATTATTATTCCTCATAAAATAACTTCACTTTCTTTAAGCTGTTTGAGTTTTGCTGGCGCAGTTTTTAAATCAACCCAGGTTGATTAGGTTTTGTTAAGACAAAGGTGTTGCTTTTAATCCCTTGAGCATTACTTAGTTTTGTTAAGATTTGAGTTTGATTTCATTTGTAATCAGTCACCTGTGTCCACTTACTAATCACCCTCACTCCATATAACCTGTTCCTCAGCCTCCATTACTCACTGGTTTATTGGTCAGTTTCATTATTGAGTTCCTTGTGGCTGCCTGCATTTTGGGTCCATATCCTTCACCACCTCTCCAAATCTGACAAGTTGAAGATTATTGTCATTCTGAATGGTTAATCTGTTTAGTCTTAGTTCCCTGGAAAACTAAACCCCATCATAGAAAAGAAAAAATGGTGCAGTTTTAATCTCATTTGACTTTATTTATTGGTGGGCTCCTGATATGTTTTTATAGTTTGTTGTTGAAGGGATGTCTACTTTACTGTAGGAATTATCTCGGAATGGTTTTAAAGTTGTCTTGTTGACAGATTTTCTCATTTGTGCTGCGGTCTGCAGCTCTTTTAAAGCTATCTTTGCAACCTTTCTGATTGTATTTTATTAGTCTGCTGGGTTTACGCTGTCCCTTTTTTGGCAGGTTTTTGAAATTTACTGTCCAACCCAGTCTGCACTTCTCCAGCCCTTTGACTTTGACCTGCTTACATACACCTGTTTATACTTTGTGACAGGCATCATGTGACATGGACTCAGGTGGGCCTAGCTGACTTGGCTGTGACTTGTTACAGTAATTGGCTGCACTAGATTTCATTTTGAACTTCCGAACAATAGCTGCAAATATATATGCTTAACTAGATTTAAACCTATCACATGTGGCTGAAGGTGATAATGTTTTTGCCCATGTCTGCATAGGTTCATTTGTCTGTAGTTTTAGCAAAATATCTCAGGACAATATAGATAATAAAGCTCTTAGCAAGTAATTATTGGATGAACATCTACAACTGATTAACTATTGGAGTCAACTCTGTTCAAGATGACCACCACAGCAAATTGACTTTAGCAAACAACAATGGGTATAACTCAGTCAGTTTTACAGATATTGAGCTAAAGCTGATGTAGTTGTAGCTGAAAGTGATTTTGTAAAATTCTGCCAAGGAAGGCAGTGGATGATATGCATTCGATCAAGGAATTCAAGGCCTTTAATTTTAGAAGTTTCTGTAGAATTTTTTTAAACTTCACTTTTATGGATTGCTTTGAGTTGGCCACAAAGGCTCCTGCAGCTTACATTAATAATTATTCTAGGTTGTAATGAAACAAATAACAAAAAGACTGAATATTTTCATAATAGAAGTCAGGAAGCAGAGTTAACAGATTAATGCAATGCATAGCTGATTCCACATTTTAATCTTCCACAGTATCCTTGTGTCAATAGGTATGTCTGTTATGCTCCTGCTCCCAAGTTATTTAGTACATGCTACATTGTTATAACTAATGTTGTTCAAGTGACTTTTCAGTACTTTTTGTTTGTTTCTCAAACATGACATGGATGGGTCACAGGTTCCATCTTTCTCAGATCAGCAAATGCTGGCATTAGACAGTTTCATAACTGGTTAAAAACTGAAATAATGTTAAATCGGATCTCTGCATCTACTGGAGCAATTCATATGCACAGATAGGGGTGGTTTATTGCTACAAAATGGGCATAGGGCTGGGTGAAGAGTACTGTTTACCCAGGGCCTACTGCAGGGTGGGACCTTCAGAAAGCCTGGCATTAAAAAGGTTTTGAAAATATGTATAAGAGATATTGATCAAATGAGGACAAAATAGGGGCCCAGAAAATTCTGCTATGGTGCTGCTACAAAATGTCAGAGTATCGATGCTAACCATGTGCTTTCTTTCAATTTATCATTTTCCAGCAGCTCCTTTCAGCAAGATGATGTAAAGCAAAACTAATCTCAGACTGGTGCCTTGGCGAGTGGGGGCGAAGCTGATTTTGAGTGAAATCAGGACTGTGTTTATGAACTGCTAAACTAAACACATCAATCACTTGAGGTTATTTCATTAGATTTTTAGTTAAGAAGAGGAATAGTTACATAGTGGAAGGCCTGAGCCTGATTTTCCAAATTTAAGACATTTTTAATTATTACTGATGCTATTTTTGAATAATTGTGCTTCAGAATTTTTGAACCAGATAATCAGTTTTTACACCCCCTCCCCCCACACACGTGTGTGTGTGTGTATTTATTTATAAATAAAAATGAGTATATGGAATCACTTTGGTTTTGCTTTGGTTGAAATCAGTCCAAAGTATACATACACAACTGGTTCCTTATAGTTAGCCTAAACTTGCCACCAGAATTCACCATGAATCCCTCCAATGATTTACTTCCTTTTAAACGTGAATCAGAAACCAAATTAGTGACGTAACTTTGGTGCTTTGGATGTCATTGATCATGTGACTCTAGCCAAACGAATCTAGGTTGTTGCTTTTGATAGAAGCGCCGGAGCTTCAGCTTTAAACGGCCCATCACCAACTGTCAGTCTCTCATTGTGGAGGACTTTCAGCCCACTCTTCTTTACAACATTGCTTCAGTTCATTAATGTTTATGCACTGCTCTCTGAAGGACCTCCTACAGCTTTACAATTGGGTTGAGGTTTGCACCTTTGACTGGACCATTGTAACACTGTTGGGTTCATTGTCTTTTTGCATCATGACCCAGTTTCTGACAGCTTTATCTGTTCTCACAATTGGTTCTAGAATACTTTGAAATGGAGAGGGGTTCGGGGTTAGTTAAGACAGATTTTTTACAGAAACCCTGGGTAAGCTGAACTTCCTTTATGGTATAAGGTCTCTAGCCTAGCTTTTTCAAATGACCTTGTAATAATAAACAATAATGAGTGTTTCAACATTTTTTAAATCCAATAAGACCTCAGTAATCACTCAAAGTTTTGTATTATCAAATAATACATTTTTCCTTATTTTCTAAAACAGAATATACCCTCATGTACAGCCCACAAAGGTTCACTGATTGGTTCGGTGAGTTAAAATCGTTGTAATTCATAATGTTATGGCCTTCACAGTCAAAGCATTGCCTGGACTGAAAGACAATGAACAGTATTCAATCAGCAACATTTAAGTAGCAAGTATATTTTGGAAGAATAGTGTTCATCTATCTGGTGGAATTCTGGAGTTTTGATATAAACTGGGAATCGTTCTGACTGAAACAAGACCTGTCGAACTGAAAAACAGACAAAACTGTGAACCTGCAGGCCATTAGACCAAAAATACGTTAGAATAACAAATATGTGGGAAACATGTCTGTAAGGAAAAGATTGGGTGTTTTTTGGACACTAATTGGATCAGTAGATATACTGGCTTGCTGTGGCTCAGCTAAAATGTAGGAAGGAACTTTCACACAAGTGACAAATGGTGAGTTCAGTTTCTTTATTTTATTTTACATCAATACTGAATGGTTGTCTTGGCAATGCAGAGTGAAGATGTGAGGAGAAACATGTAGAATGACAGAATTGAACAAACTGAAGACTATAAATATTAAAAATAATTTAAATTAAGATGCAAATGTATGGAATTTAATATAGGATGCAGTGCAGTAAGACACCATTCTTGTCATGGTTTTTGGTGTTTGTGTAAACTTCTGTTTTGTTTCTGTGTTCATGCCCTGTCACTCTCCACCTCCCCACTACTTTTCCTGTTATGTCTGCCACGCCCATCTCCACCTGCTTGTAATTATTCTCACTCACCTGTGTCTATTTTCCTCATTATCCTCTGTCTTTAAGAACCGGTCATTCTCATTCACCCCTCACTGGATCATTCCGCTTTGCCTGTTAGTTCTTGTTCCTTCTGGTTATGCCTTCGCTCCTCGCTTTTGGATTTTGTTAGTGTTTGTTTTGCTGCCACGCCAGCCTTTTTGTTTGTCATTCTTAGTTAATAAAGTAATTTTCGTTCCTTTAAGCCATGCGTCTGCATTCTGGGTTCGCCGCCATATCCCCACCTTCTGACAGAATGATCCAGTCATACCTGAATCCCGCAGACGTCAGTCCTGGTATTGCTCTCTCCGCAGAGGAGAGACAACAGATCCTTTGGGAGCTGCGGAGAGAGCACCCGCTTAGCCTCCCGGATGGACCTCGACAACCTGCTGCGGACTCCGCCACGCCTCGCAGTCGCCGTTGGCGAAGGAGGGCACCTACTGCGGCAATCATCACGTCCTCATCAGATGCAACCACCACACCTCCATCAACCACAGCCACCATCACGTCCTCGTCAGCTGCAACCACCACGCCTCCATCAGCCACAGCCATTATCATGTTTTCATCAGCTTCTGTAGCTTCCATGCCACTTCCGGATTCGGCCACAACAGCCATCACGTCTCCGTCCATTGCAGCCGCCATCATGCCTGCGTTGGTTACAACCGACACCACGCCTCCACCTGCCGCAGCGGCTGTTACCACGACTCCATCTCTCCCTTCGCAGTTTTTTACATCTGACTTTTCCCCCCTGAACTCATGGACATGTTAGCACAAATTCAAAGACTGTTTACTTCTTTAAGAAATAACCCTGAACCAAATCATAATATTCTCACTTGCAACATCATTGAAAATATCCTTCTGTCACGAACTGGACTCTTACACATTCCCTTGTTCATGAACTTTTTTAATGAAATAACCCAGTTAAAAGGACAATTGCTCAATAAACCCAAGCCTGCCTGTTCCTCCCAGTCATCCAAATCAACCAC